>NW_018364532.1:123129-245736 GCF_002078875.1 Numida meleagris | reverse complement strand
TTTGCAAGCTACACATTTCGCAAGCCATACCAAGTTCCATAGGTTTTTGCAAGCTACACATTCTTACTTCCTGACAAACATTTCGCAAGCTATGCCCCTTTTGCTTATCAGTCCTGAACAAACATTCCTACTTCCTGACAGTTAGGGTAGTATGGTTAGGTTGCAATTGAACTTGGTGATCTTGAAGGTCTTTTCCAACCTGAGCAATTCTATGATTCTATATAAAAAGATAAGCAGATAGAGAGAAGCTTAACTGTCAAGATTAAGGAAATGGATGGGACAAACACGACAAACAAGAGGTAACAAATTTTGAGGCAAGAATGACAGAGAGATTAAAGGTTGATGGGACTGGGATGTTGTGGGGGGACATGTAACACCAAGGAGCAAAACAGACTCTGGTAGACCTTATCACTATGAGGCCTTGGGAGTCTGTAAAGTAAGACAGAGAGGAGACAGGACTAAAGGGTAAACAGGATGCTCCTTTGGTATGTGCAGCTAATCTTGTCACATCTGGGACAGTTAAGGAACCCTTTGTTTGTTATCAATGTTGTTTGGAAGAACTTAAGGCCAATTAACTGTGAGTGGATTTACTGCTTGCTAGTGGAGAATATATAAGATGTATGTTGAACACAGTAAAGAGGGCTTACTATTCTGATGCTACCATGACTGAGAGAATTCACTAACGGGACTAAGTGCCGACAGGATGTAGATACAGTAGTAAGTGTAGGGTAGATTGTGATCCTGGAGTACTCAATGAGGAAACAAGAGGAGGAATTCTTGGTATTGATAGGGTTGTAATGTGTTTTTGGTTGAGTGCTCCTGCTTGCATGATGTTCACCACTGCAATCACAAATTAAAACTTTTTCACAAGAGATCCAGTCTCCAAAAAATCGTTTGAGTTATTTCTCACAAAAGCATAAGTCGGTAATGTTTGTAGTGAAACAGATCACATTTTTCGTCTCACATTGGTTGTTGCAGTATTTCTTTCTGCAAGATGGACTTGGATCTTGGAAACAAGCAGCAGACCTTTAGAACGGGAGAGAAGTCCCCCAGTGATGTGGAGCACTGAGGCAGCCTGCCTTCCGTGTGATTAATCATCTAGCAAAGAGCGCATGGGACAGGACCAACCTTAATCCAGCCCAACAATGGAAGGATTACTGCTGCAGAACCAAGAATTTATCTCCTTATAGCTATGACAAAAAGCCTAGAAAGGAGATGATTCAGCTGCCATTCACTGTAGGATCCTGGAGCCTGTTGCCTCACTGCCATCCCAAAAGGTGGGTCAGAATTACAGCAAGCTGGCCAGGTGACCACTTCGCTCCATTGCACCTTTAATCTGCCAAGTAGCCATTCAAGACTAATGAGTAAACTTAGCATAAAATAAGGTAAAAAGTAAAATAAAAATAAAATTAAAATCCTGATTTTTTCCTATTTTTTTTTCCTTGAAATTATTTCTAAGATGTAAGCCAGCAATGTAATACTGTTGAAAAGCAGATATATATCTGAATGCAGAATCTACAGGATTCAAAATTCTCTTTTCAGCAGCACCATGTATTCTTTCCCTTGTACTTTACTGACCCAAGTGGAAAGTCATCAGTATCACTTAGCTTTGTAATTTACACCCTGTATTGAATACAAAAAAAAGTTTTTAATTCACAGAGGAATACTTGGAATAAAGCAATAAATAAAACATTTTTCTGAGGGAGATGACCGTGTGCATCACATGTTTTCTGAAGTGAGATTTTGAACTTATGCACTTCCCTTGCTTCCACAAACTACTACAGTCTATAAATCTCAAGCAATTTAGATTTTCCTTTCAGGTTCTCTCTCTCTATATTTTGATAGCAATTTTAGCTGTAATTTTAGTTGCCAGTTTTCATCCAAAATCTGGGAAGAAAACTCTCTAACTCCAATGTGGTGTTAGAAAGTGGCATTCTTTTATTCCTCACAATGTGCACCGGGCGACTTGACAAGCAAGCGCGCCCTCTCAGAGTTCAGGTTCTACATTTAAACAGTTAAGACATACATATGCAGCACATTGGCATACATATTTAATCTTTTTCAAGGTCTCATATATATGTGCTATTGTCCCTTTGGGCATGCTCAGTGGTATCTAGAGTGGTCGAGTGCCCACCTACTTCTTCCCCATTTTTCACCATCAGCTTCATCACTGAAACCTTTGACTTACTTTCATTCACTTTTCCCCAGTTTGGAAGGTTTCCATTCCCTACTAGGCCATAGTGAGCCACTTTTAAAAAACAGTGTATGTGGAACCCGAGAAAAATGTCCTTGCACATTTTGAGGCAAAAGATAAAAGTATTCTATTGTGACTCCAGTACTTCTCATAAGGCAAAATCATTGAGGCAGAAGATAAAAGTATTCTATTATGTCCCCAGTGCAAAATTATTGAGGAAAAACAAGACTGTTCACCTGTTCAAGGATGTTAGCTTTACCACTTCACTTTTAAAACTGCCCCAGAACTCTAATTATTCACTCTGTTCTGTCTGCCAGCTTGTTAGTGGACAATACACTAAATCTCAGTAGCACTAGAATTTTGTGAGGCAGAATGAATGTTCTTTCAATTCAGGAAACTGAGAATAAGTGAATGTGAGACGAGTGAGGATCCACAGCAAAATATTGTTTCATCTTACCATAATTAAGCGTGTGGTAATGTAGGATTGCTGCTGCAATCCTTTTTACAGCTTTTGAACACCTCTGAATTATAAGGTTTTTTTTATATTGCTTCTACTATTGATTTCTTTTGTTGTTGTTGTTCTTTAAGCTTAAAAGATGGAGACATGGAGCAGCCCAGGTTTGATAAAACCTCAAAAGGTCATCAGGTCCCACCATTTGTGGGAAAGAGCCTAGATGAGATTATCTAGCAGCTTGTCCAATCACAACTTGAAAACCTCCAGTGATGGAGATTCTATCAAGTCCCTGAGGAAATTGTTCCAGTGTCTGATTGCTCATATGGCAAAAATTTATTCTATGATGATGAGACCCTTCCTGGTGCAGCTTGTAGCTATTGACCCCATCTTCTCCATGTATTTCCTTGTGAAGTGGGAGCCTGTGACTGCTTGGTAACCACCCTTTTAAATGCTAGAATACTCTAAGAAGATCCTTCTGAACTTTTTTCTGGGTAAAGACCTTACACCTTCAGTCTTTCCTCACAGAACAGGTTCTCCTGCCCTTAGAACAGCTCTGTGGCCCTTCTCGGGACCCTCTCCAGTTAATCCACATCTTTTTTGAATTGTAGGGACCAGAACTGCACACAGTACTGCAGGTGTGGCCTGGGATGGCCTCTGCTAGCCATATCCCCTAAGGATGCAGCTCAGGATTGGATCTGCCTTTGCTGCAGCAGCAGCACCTGTGCTGACTCCTGTTCAGCTGGTTGTGCACCCAGACCCCAGGTTCCTTTCAGCAAATCTGCTCCCCAGACACACAGATCTTGAAAGGCCGCTTTGCTTTCTAATTCATCATATTCATGACTGTTAGACATCTGCTTTTGCAAGTTAAAACTGTCTAGGAATTAGTAAGCAGTCCTATAAAATTCAATAATTAGATTTACAGAAAGAGTAATAACCAGCGTTCTTGGGACACATGACTCCAGTGGAAGATCAAAATCTTCATGAAAATAGTGTAAGAAGTCATCAACAACCCAGTTCAAAGGTAATTACATACCATGTGTATAGTTAGTGCAGTTCTGCTGTAGATTAGTCCTGCTAGTTAGTGCAGCAGGACTAAAATCAGCAGACCAAAATCTGTTTTCTGTGTGAAAGGTATAATGATGTCACTTTTCCTTCCTCATATTTAAAGGGATAAACAGCATAGGGACAAACAGCATAGGGAAAAACAAACAAAAAAACCAAACTCAAATCTCTCTCCCTTCCATAACAGAACCCGTGGACCCACGCCCTGGGGAATACAAAGGGAAAAGGGGAAAGGTAGGGAAATCATAAACATATCTAAAACAAAACAGCGGCACCAATCAGAGGTGGAACGTTAATTTACTAAATATTCTATCGAAATTGAGGCCAGCAAATCAAAACAGAGAGAGTTCAAAGCTGAGATTCTTATCCTGTAAGCTGCAGGGGGACCACGTGCTTCTCCTCTGTGTACGAAGAGAAAGACTCCTAGTCTGCCAGGCAGCTTCACCATCCCCCTCCATATGCAAAGACCCCTGGGGAATGCAGCTCCTCCCCTCCCCCTCAGAAAACCAAGCACCCAAAAAAGGCACTCTGCAGAAACCAGGACATTAACTATTTAACTTGCCAGTGCTTTACATGATGTTATGACGTGGAATACCGACAACAAAAAATCACAAAACCATGACAGATGGGTGATTTGACTTGGGGAGGGTACAACGAAGTTGTTAGGATGTGCAAGGAGAAAATTAGACAGGCAAAAGCCAAGCTTGAATTCAACCTGGCCACCATACTAAAGGAGAACAAAACACTTTTTTACAAATATATTAACAGTAAGAGGAGGGCTATGGGGAATCTCCAGCCCTTACTGGATGCGGTGGGGAAGGTGACCACTGAGGATAAGGAAAAGGCTGAAGTTTTCAATGCCTTCTTCACATCTCTCTTTAAAAGTCAGACCTCTTATCCCCAGGGTACTCTACCCCTGACCTGAAAGTCTGTGATAGGGAACAGTATAAACCCCCCACAATTCAGGTGGAGACAGAGACCTACAACTCCAAGTATATGGGGCCAGATGTGATCCATCCAAGGGAGATGAGGGTGTTGGCAGAGGTGATTGCAAAGCCACTTTCCACCATCTATCAATGGTTCTGGTCAATCTGAGAGGTCCCAGCGGATTGGAGACTTGCCAGCGTGACTCCCATTTACAAGAAGTGTTGTAATGATCTGGGGAACTTCAGGCCTGTCAGCCTCACCTTGGTGCCAGGAAGGTTACAGATCAGGAAATCTTGAGTGAGATCACACAGCACGTGCAGGACAGCTGGGGGATGAGGTCCAGCCAACATGGGTTCATTAAAGGCAGGTTCTGTTTGACAAACCTGATCTCCTTCTATGATTGAGTGGCCTGCCTGGTAGATGAGGGAAATGCTGTTGATGTAGTCTACCTGGACTTCAGCTGACAGCCCATGGTTTGGACAAGTACACTCTTTGCTGGGAAAAGAACTGAGCCAGGCCCAGAGAGTGGTGGTGAATGGAGCTAAATTCAGCTGGCAACCAGTCATGAGTGGTGCTCCCCAGCTGTCAGTATTGGGGCCTGTTCTGTTCAATATCTTTATTGAGGATCTGGGTGAGAGGATTGAGTGCACCCTCAGTAAGTTTGCAGATGACACCAAGTTGGGATGAAGTGTTGATTTGTCTGAGGGTGGGAAGGCCCTACAGAGGAATCTTCTCAGGCTGGATCACTGGGCTGAGGCCACTGGGATGAAGTTCAACAAGACCAACTGCATTATGGTCGCAACAACCCCAGGCAACACTACAGGCTTGGAGCAGAGTGACTGGAAGACTGTGTAGAGAAAATGGACCTGGGGGTACTGGTTGACACTCAACTGAACATGAGCCAGCAGTTCGCCCAGCTGGACAAAAAGGCCAGTGGCATCCTGGCTCGTATCAGAAAGTGTTGCCAGCAGGAGCAGGGTGGTATTCAACCCCTGTACTCAGCCCTAGTGAGAACACACCTTGAGTACTGTGTTCAGTTTTGGGCCCCTCACTACAAAGCAGTCATTGAGGCTCTGGAGTGTCCAGAGAAGAGGAACAAAGCTGGTGAGGGGTCTAGAGCACAAGTCTTATGAGGTGCACCTGAGGCAACTGTTTAGTCTGGAGGACACCCATGGGAGACAGGAAAGTTGGAGCTCTCTACAACTACATGAAAGGAGGTTTGGTAAGATGGAGGTTGGCCTTTTCTCCCACCTAACCAGCAACAGGTTTAGAGGGAATGGACTCAAGTTGCATCAGGAGAGTCTAAGGTTGGATATTATGAAAAACTACTTCACTGGAAGGAGAGTCATGGACTGGAACAAGCTACCCAGGGTGATGGCTGAAGTCATCGCTCCTGGAGGCGTTCAAGAAATGTGCAGGTGTGGTACTAAGGGACGTTGTTTAGTGGGAACATTGGTGGTAGGTGGATGGTTGGACTAGATGATCATAGAGGTCTTTTGCAACCTAAATGATTCTGTGATTTGATGTCTGTCATCATTACAGTCTTCAAGGCACAGACAGTGGAAGTGCTTGTAAGTGGCCTCCTAAGCAACCAGAATTCACGGGGAATTTTTCTAACTACAGTAATGGAGAACGTAAATGTCTTCATTTAAATAAGGCTTTGTTTAAATTTCCCTTAATGAAAAGAGAACAGATACTACAAAACAGAGGTTGGTTCAACAGCTGTAATACAGAACAAGTTCAGGCATTAGTCAAAATATTTATGTTTTTTCACTACAGTTTAATGTAGGCAGCCCGTGCAGATTAACATTTGGCCGATGAATGTGATGCTTCTGCTAAGCATTCTTAGATCCTTCTAATTGGCAGAGGTATACAATATACAGAGGGACCAGTCTGTCATGCAAAAGGATATAATAAAAAGGAGAGAACTAAATTAATAGAAGAGGCCTGGGTATTCATCCCAACAGCATGCTAGCATGCTACACACAGATCTTCAGACTACGTTTAATGAGCTTTCTCCATTTGATGACAAAACATGTATTTCGTGGTATCTGTACAATACTTTTCACCTTGAGGGAAGAATAAAGTAGAGATTCAACATGGAACGTCTGCCTTGGTAATTCATCTTTACTAACATAAATGAATGAAGTCTTCATAGAGTAGTGTGAAAAGCTCCTATAGCTTAAGAAAATTTGTGATTCACTACTCGTCACCTCTGTTTTCGATGTTCTTCTTAGTAATTAAAAAACAAAACCAACAACAAGAACAACAACAAAAAAATAAAGTAAGTCAAAGCAGACAAATGTATCACCTAACAATTACCAAATGCTTTTGCATTTTCCCACCACTGAAATAATTCTTGTGTGCTCTGGAAATAAATGCTTCTTCATAAGAGCATTGTGTAATCCCCCAAAGGGGCATTTTTCTGTTTGGTAAAATACGATTTAAGCAGTATGCTTCACATTCGTCAAATAAAGATTTAGCTTTGCAAGCAATCCTATTTCATAAGGTATTATATCAGCATACATTGCTCAGTATTGATTAGAAAACTGTAAAACTGCTTCTTCACAATCTGAAAACATATCACTACATTTTCTTCATGAGAACAGAGTTTACAGTCATAAGTTGCACATAAAGGGTTTATTTTAAATGTTTTAAGGATAGAGTTACATCATAATTATAAAAATTACTTACAGAATTAAGTAACAGATTTGAAGTGTTTATACTTCTAAATGCAGAGAACAGGGAACTGTCTACATTGTTCAAAATAAAATAAAAATAATGAAACCAAGCTCTAAAGATGAAGTCATTACCTAATTTTAAAATGTGAACACGAAGACCTTTGAGCTATACATATACCAAGAACCATCCAAATTGCACTAATGATGTAAAATACAAAAAACAGCATTTTCAAGGAACCAGAAACTGTTTTTACTGTCATTCTTTTCCCATAAGCAACTACTTAATTTTATCTGAAGACAAAGCCTTCATTTTTATTTCTTTTTTTAAATGAAATTATCTACCTGTTTCAATAAAAAGGGGCTTCCCCATACTTCACTCCAACTTAGTTTAGGGTTTGGCACTCGAAAGATGCAGTGTTTTACTGATTAGGTGTGATTTTATTTATTTGTTAAACAGAATACACGGTCCCTTTAAATGCTGCATGACACACACAACTGGAAAATTACCTTCTGTTGGCACTATGCTTGTCTCACCGGTGCATTTAATCCTACTAACAACCATTAAAACAGCACAATAAGCAAATTCACAAAAAACTGAACACAAAATAAAAACAGAACAAAACCAAAACCTAAACATTTTTAACATGCAACTTTAGTTTGTTACATTGAACGTTCTAACTCTCTAAAGCATGCAAAAAAGGATGGTCTGCATTTAACTTTTTTCCTTTTAAAAAGTTTTACACGGCAGCCTGACACCACACACGCACACGCACACAATATACAACAATACTACAGCAGGTGAATGTGAAAGGCCAATAACTTTTGTACAAAGGTCCATGGCCTGTGCCATCACAGGCCTTATGTAATTTTGGAAAGTAATGTTGAACCCCTAGAACAAGGAACCAACATTTAGTTACCAGGGTAACGCAAGCACTGCATGCAGATCTGAAACATGAGCCTAAAACAAAGCCCAAAGAAGATGGGCAGGGAGTGGAATTAGTCTCAAGCCTCAAAAAGTTGGTTTAAGCTACTGAAAAAAAGGAAAGAAAGAAAAAGTTAAGAGAAGAAAAGATGAAAAGAATACCCATACAATAGACAATGGGGACATTTAAAAACAACCATAAAGTTTACAGTTTATAGATTATTCTCTAATTGGCAGAATATGTGGTGTATTAAAGTGGCTTGCAGACAACCCACAAATGCAAGCCTAATGCTAAAAATGTTCTGGTAGATCTAAACCTCAGATCTTTCAAAACAAACATATTCCTTAGATGTATAGCCCCAAATTCAGTGTACTAAGCTATTCGTGTGTCTTGTGTATAATCAATACACTCACTCATTCTTGTGCCAGAAAAATCAACTTGGGCTCATGGAGCCAGGCTCAGCTTTGAGATTTACATGCAGGACTCTTAAGAGTCAATAGAAAACACATATAACAGATCTGCAGGATGAAAACACTGTGTTGCAAATCTGCTCACTTTGTTCAAAACACAAGGAACATCTACTCAGGTACTTAGTGCTTAAGGACTGCATTGAGAACCTATTCACTATAAGACAATAGCCTGCCTTTGGTTGCCCATGATGAAATAACCAGACATAATGCAATATAATAGCAATGGACGAAGAATTAAGGTATCGTATTTATATGGAGCGTATTTATTACCATTCAACAGCATAATGAGGCACAAGCCTTAAGGCTAAAATACGAAATCAGGCAAAAAAGTGGACAGAAAGGGGCTTAAACCACCGAGTCTTCAGTAAACCCAAATCTAAGGCCACACAGACCTCTGATCTCTGATTAACAGCATCTCTCCTGCATCTTTCCACTAATGGCGTAAGGGCGGATTTCAGAGTACACGTTCCATCAACAGCGCTGTCTTCACAAAACTGCACTTCCATGAAGCAGTTCTTTGAAACTTGCAGAGCTCCGCCTTAGTGTAACATGACAATTTTGTTGCTGTGCTGATTGTTGTTGCCATTCTCATGCTTTCAAAAGCTGCCACACTTAAAAGAAAACAAGCAAACAACAAACAAACAAAAACAAAACAAAAAAAGGCCAACAACCCTAATCTTCATTTGCAACTATCCTGCAAGATTAAAACCGTGAAAGGATTTTGCTGCTGTGGGCTGCTATGTACTTTCACAATCTAATGCAGATGGCTGAACCACTGAGACTGCCTATAGCTTCCATGAGATAGCACACCACTGGCATGCAGAACTGTAGTGTTCACAGAATGAAATTCAAGTAACAGCATACCGCAAAGCAAGTACAATGTACACCACAAAAGGCAACAACAGATTTAAGCTGTAGATTTGTCTGGACACTCCTTATGTGGAAAAGCCAGAAAAAGAATAAGTTGGGAAGGTGCCTTTTTGAACCAGAATGGTTAGAAACACACAAACAAAAAATCAAAGAAGAAAACAAAACAGAACAACAACAGCAAAATCAAGCAAACAACAACAGAATGCAACAGACTGAGCAGAAGGCAACAAACGCCCCTCCTTCTCTACAACTAAGATTTCAATAAAAAATGACTCCATGCCCTCCATCCCCCTTGAGACTATATTTACCACGTAAAATATTAACTATTGTTAGGCATCTAACACAAACATTCAGGTTGCTGGATTTTGTATTAGATGAGGGACTACTGATTGCCAATGCGTAGTCTAAATTCTTCTGAAGTAGCATATATACTGTTAAACTTGTGGCACCAAGCACTTGGGTTTTGCTAAGATTGTGTAACGAACAAATAAAGAAGTACAACATTTAGGACTGAAGGCAGCCTTGTTGCGTGTATTTTACTGGCTCCTACAATTTGTAAATATGGGCCATTAACCTTGCATTTTCTAATTAACTGGTTATACAGATTAAATATATTTTTATAGTTTAAAGACTTTTCACTGAAAGGTGCGCAAGTCAAACACTTGATATCCTACAGCCATGTGACTACTAAAAATGCACAAGTATTTCCATGTACTGCAAATTCTCAGGAAGCTAAATTTAAAGTGTAGAAACATAGCAGACTGGTGTTACTTGGGTTAGGCACTCCTTAATGCTGCACAAATCGTTCAAACCTTTCAGAAACATCAATTCTGTCCCAACCCTGAAAACAAGGACTGCCAGTAGCCAAGAAATTAATGTTACAAAAGAAGGCATATCAAAATATCAAACTACACTTGGATGAGGTGAGTGCAAAGTTGAAGTGAGTTAAAATCTACGAAAAAATTTAGATTAAGGATTACAATACTAGATCAACTTCACACAGCTTGAATTTGCAGCTGTTTTTTGCTCTTAACTCCCTCCTGCCCAGATATACTGACTTTCTCCAAGAAAAGGAGTTCTCTTACACAAAATGTGTCATGTTCACATAATTTTTCTCCTATTATTCAGAACAAAACAGTTTTGCTGGCAGAGATTGTGGGTTCGCAGGGACATTTAAGCTTTCATTAAACTGGAAAGCAGTCAAGTCTTATTGTCTACAAATTTTACATTTATTAGTTCCACAAATTTGGCAAAGTTCACAATGACGTCTAGGATGTCTTCACCAAATCGTAGACATAAATATGGAAATCATCATCAAACTTGATGAAATAGACAGATGGTTTGGCTTCAACTTGATGAATGACCATGCCAGTCCGTTTTGAGCCATCTTCTTTGGCATATTCCACTTGCTTGCCTACCAGGCTGTCCACAACTTCACCTGGTTCCCGTTCTGCAGGAGGTGAATCATCTGTAACACAAAAACAGTGTACTTTGGACTCTGGTAGGCATAGATGGACTTTCAGTATGGAAAGCAACATCGGATTTATCTGCAAAACCATTAAGAAACTATCAGAACTCTTAAATACATAGTAAACTGTTAGTTTTGTTCAGACAAACACTTAATAACCATTGTACTTCTGGAAACTACAGTTGCATGTTTTTTTAGCCTGCCAATAATACAACAGTTCAATTTTACAAAGTCAAAAACAGCACTTTTGATTGTTTACATACATGTTATCAAAAATATTGCAATTTACAATTGTAATGCACAATTTGTGCATTACTGAATTTAAGCCTCCAGTATGGACAAGACTGGATCTCATCAGCAGCTCTTTCTACCCTCTACACACACATAATGTGATGTTTGAATATACGCAACAAGCACACCTCTAAGATGTCTATTACGTGTAACCTCTTTGTTAGAAAGGGCTTTTGATTTGACACCGGAATAGATATCATAAGTAAAGTCTAACCATATTATTTTCTTGGCTAGCAAAATCTACCCAGAAGTGCCCTTCTATTTTTGGACAATGTCTATGCCAAATGTGGATGCAAAAAGACAAGTCAATTACAGAACAAATGTGATAAGCAGTAATAGCAGTGTACTCTAACCTCACCTAAAAAAAACCCCAAACATTCTTTCTCTGCTTCTTTTATGAAGTTTCTCTGTAAAAGTGTAGTTTCTCAATAAATGCATCATCACAAATAGTTACCACAAAATCAGTTTTATATGAAGCATTTGTTGACAAAAACGTATGCTTAACACACTTTAATTTAGAAAGAATTGTGCAGTATTTACACAGTTTTAGTATCCAAACCAATAATGTATTTTTCCCTTACAAAAAAAAAAAAGCTTAAGAGAAGCTATTGACATTTTAATGTCCTCACGTACACAAAGGCAAGTAATGACCTGTGCTTCAGAAAACAAAAAGAAACTTCCCTCTAAGTTTTAGTTTTAACACTACGGCAAATTCTACCAAACTTACAGACATAATTCCAGGTAAATTAAAATCTGATTTGAAAAATAATACTACGGTTGCCACTCTATCATGACATAAGGACAATTTACACTACTTGGAGATCATCCAGATTCAGAGAAGGCAGCACATACTTTGAAGAGTTTTAGAAAGAGAGGGAAGCAGAAGACAGTCACTTGGCTTTATTTCGTTAGGAATAGGAAGGTCACCTACATCATTAACATCTGTGGCTTACTTTTTACAAGCACTATGTAGCCAACTACTACAGTTATCTGATTACTAATTTGACCTTAAGTTATATGAGTGTGTTAGCTGTGTGGAAGAAATAAAACTGAAGTATTATTTACAAGCTTTTTCCCCTCTTTTTTTTGTACTGACCATCCAATAATCTTGAACAATACTTATTCTGTGAAAATTCTTTGCATTACTAGGAAAAGCCACAAACAAATTCACTTCAAGAAACAAGGAAAAAACATTCCACTAATCTACTGATTTTTTTCTTTATCTTGCAACATGTGAAAGGAAATGAATTTTCAAGTTTGTTTCCTTCCCCCAGTAAACTACTCAAAAGTTTTCCACTTTGAAGATACCTACCACAGTTAAATTAATCTGAGTACATTAGTTAGCCTCCAAATATTATTCTTTTAAGAACTGCTTCAGAAATACAAATCAAAAGCAATCTCTGTGAGCTACAATACCTCTTTCTATGCAAGAACAATAGTGGAAAGCTTCTCATTTGTCAGTTTCTAGTAAAAAATCCAGATAGAATCTCTTACATAGTAGCAAGTACATATTTTCAGCAAAGTTAGGAATAATTACAGAAAATGGCTTTCCTCTACTTACTGCATAAGCCTCTACTGATTAAAAATGAAATTTCTCAACAGTTCTTATTTTTATATCACCTGCAAACTTAGTGTGCTTTTGAGTACTGTGTCCAGATCACTTATAAAAACACTGAAGAGAACTGGCGGTAAAATGGAGCCTTGGAAACCCTAACAGTCTGATGTAACCCCATTTACTACAACTCTTTGACCCCAACACATCAGACAACTGTTCATCCACAAATTTGCTTTTCCTTAGCCCTTATGCAGAGGATATCTTCTCAACTACATAATTGCCAAATGCAAGCTCCATGCAACCCAAACCCTCTAGAATCAAATCTGGAACTGCATCCACAATCAGCTCTAGACCAATCTAGAGGTATCTCCAGAAATGTATCTAGAGTGAGTGAGCACTTTTAAATAGACAAACAAGGAAACAAATAAACCACCCCCACAAATTCTCAGATTAACAGAAGTGCATTTGTACAAGATTGTGTCCACAAAAAAAAAACTCCCATGTCTATAAATAAACCACAAGCAAATATTTATATAAAAAGGTAACACTTTCCAGAAGAAAAAAAGATGTAACTGGCCTACTTACTTGAATCAGGCATAATGCGAAGGTCACCCTCTTTATAATCATCTAAGAGTTGGTACATGTACAAGACAGGATCTTTCTCATAGGTAATATAAAACCATGTGTTCATAATAGGAGCTCGAGCCAAGACCATGCCCCTCCATTCATCTTTTGAGCCATCTTCTGTCTCAAACATATGTTCCACAGCTTTGCCAATCATTGTATCTGCCAGGTGGGCATCACTAATTCGAGATGAAGCTGCAATGACAGCATTCCGTAAGTTCATTCAAAAGCACAAATATATGCCACTGTGAAAAACAGGTTTTCTTTCATAATTCATGAACAAATTTTATTCGAAGTTAGTCAATTCATATACAAAGCAAATACTGTCCATTCCAGAGAGTTTACTTAGTGAAGAAATGTAGAATTTTAGTAAGGTTGTTAAAATAACAAATCACTGTATTGCTCAAGATCAAATAATAATAATGTAAGGTAATGGAAAACCAGCGTAGGCCACAACAATGAAAGCACTTTGTATTTTAGATAGATATTGGGCAGGGAGTAGGTCAGGCAACCAAGAAAAAGGAAGAGAAGCCAAACACATAGCAGTTCTAGGAAGTTCAAGTCTTTGAAAATGCCTCCTGCTGTTATTAGAAATACTTAGAGAATGTACAGAAGGAAAAATATCACCACCAGACGCTGCACACAACCAACATAATCTAAAATTTAAATTTTAATGGAAAAATCAAAGTTAACTTTTCATAATCTTGTTAAGGTAAGACCTTAAACAAAACTCACAGACTGTACTATATGCTATTTAAAGACCAAAAAAAAAAAAACCAAAAAAACCCCCCAAAAACACCACTGGATTCTCTGGTATTGCCAAATCTTTGTGAAATCAGTAAATTTAACCAGAACATTTAAGATTATCTGCCACGTGACAAAAATTAATTAATAAAATAAAAGTGTTCAGTTGTCATCTTGGGGATGTCAGGAGACACTGAGAGAGAACATTCAAAAATAAGTGTCAGGTTATATGCTGCGTATTTAGGAAAAAAAAAACACTTACCAACTCTGTCTGGAAGGACTTCAAGTGCAGAAACTCTTTCATCTTTGTGCAGTTCTAGTCCATATACACAATCAAATCCATCATACTTTATAAGATAAAGAGAGGGATTTACAGGAACCTGGTCTAGAACTGTGCCCTTCCACTGTGTTACAGGTCCACTCCCTTCTTTCCATCCGTGCTGTATTCTGCAGCCCACAATGTTTCTTCGTGGCTGAGAAATTGGTTTGCTTGGTCCCACATTGTTTCTGTGCTTTCTGTACACAGATACAAACATAATATTAAACAAGTACATATTCAAAATTCTACTCCAGATAAGACGGGTATACTTTGTCTATAGCTTAGTATATCTTACAGAAATAGAAGTATAAAGCTTATTACACTATGCTGGAAAAAAAACCCAACAAAATTGTACTGAAAAGTAGTGGATTACTCCCGACAACGTTTTGTAAAGCAAGTTTCATAATTATATATTTAAAAGTAGTTTGCTTAATAACAAAATTGCTACACTATCAGTTGTAAAACTCACCTGATCACGTCTCTAAGCACAAAGTTATCTCACATAACTTTACTATCTTGTTTCTTTCTCTTGTGAATAGTAAACATAAATCCCTCACACCGGTATGAAGAAATGGGTGGAAATATTACTGGCAGGTTACTAAAATTCTTCTAAGGCATTTTTTTTCTCCTGTAACCTGTTTTCAGCTGAAGGATATTTAACTTCCTTCTGCTCTTATTTTGGAGTTGAAGTACTTTTAAAGGTATGTCAGCAATAACATTCCTCTAGCATTCTTTTTTATTACAACACAGTTAAAAATGATACGTAATGGTAATGGCAATAGAAGGCACACTTCTTAGTGCACTAAACTCATTAAATACATTTTTCTACCCTTCTTGTTTTCATGGAAGTTGCAGGAAAATTTCTTCTGGTGAATATCAGTTGTTCTGATCAGCAATCACATAAGCTATTTGACAGTTTCAAAGCACTGACAGCTTCATACAAGTTTTATTCTATGCAGTTATTAAAATCACTGACAATTTGAATACAATTGGAAGAAACATACAAACATTATGACAGTATATTGGGGTTAATAAATTAGTACTATGTCTATTTTAGCATGTTAGGATACACATATTAATTCTTAATATAATTATTTCGGGGCGGTGACACATCAAAATACTTGCAAATCTCAACTAATACTGAAATAAATGTTTTTATTAGCTACTACCTGTTACATACTTCATTTATACGGCAGTCAAATATGCAGTAACATTCTTAAAAGCAACATCTAAAGAAGGAAAATGGTTGCAAGCAAAGGACAGCAGTAACTGAAGATAAATGCCTCAAAGAACTATGAGAGCTCACAGAGCAGTGTATGTATGATAGTGATCCAAAGAAGACATAACAAAAATACAAAATAACAGTGAAATCTCAGTCCTGCAGAATAATGCACTCACTATATGAAACTAGAATGCATAATGCTGAAGATGTAATCAAAATTCTATCAAAAACAAGATATATGATCATTTCATCAGCTTATTATTTCAACAGCTTGTCCCACCTCCAGAAAAGATCTTAGCAGGAACTTCAATAGTACAATTTACCAAAATTCCCCTTTTGTGATTTGACTTTTTCAGCAAGAGAAGCCTACAGAGTCTGTAGTCCGAACTTCTGAAAGCATAAATTATTATAAACTATCCAGCCAAGAGGCTCTTTCTCACAGTTGGTTTTAATTTTATGCAGAAACTATAATGCATTTTCAAACTCTTGCTCAAGTGTTTCTTTTTTTTTATTATAATAGTTTCAGTAATACTTTATTATGACTAAGTGAGATTAATCAATAGAAATGAGTTTTACATTTACTTAGTTCTAATGAATCTTAGTTCTATATAAGGCAGAATAAAACAAACTAAAGTTAAAAAAAAAACCTGAAATAGTTACAATAATGTCAGTTTTTTAAGTTTGTATATACTGCTAATTATCTGACTGTTGAAAAGATTAAAGGTACTGTTCAATGTTGATTTTTGCTTTCCACCTATAAAGCATAATCTCCCTGTAATGTTTAAAGTGAAACAATGAAGTGAAAAGCTTCACAGTCATTCTAAATAATGTGATGGAAAAATACTACATAAGTGAGTTCAAACTAGTAACTACCTTTTAAAATGCCTTGGAGAGAGTAAATAGCATGGCAAATGTAGTTATAAGTCAAACACCAGCCAAGTATGTTTGCAGATCAAGTTGTTTTTGAAGGCTGTTCTATTACTAAACAGCCATTCATTCTCATTTGCAGTATTTTTTAATGTAAGAAATGAGATCTTTAAACTAGTAAATTTCCAAGGAAAATTTATATTCTCTTACATATGAATATGTGGTAAGAAAGAAAGTACAGCTTTTTAAGCAATAGCTACCAGTTTGTTTTCATACAAGACGCAAGTAATCAACCCAAGTAACTCCTCAGCAGTATGCTGTTTCTGTAATACACCAAATAATAAAAATACACATAACCTTCTGAGATGCTGTATACAGAAGACCCAAAATGTTTACCTCTATTAGAATTCTCTTTAAAAATTCCACTAAGATTTTCAGATTGACATAACAATTTTTCTAAATACATGTAACACATGGAGTCAGACAAACCAAAAAATAGCAAGTCTTAGAAATAGCTCTCAACACATCAGATATATCCTCAGTGTTAGTGTTTCAGATCCTCTTCCATATCTTGAAGGCATTAAGCTGGTAAAGAAAACCTAATTATGTGAAAAGGTTTCATTATCGAAACCAGGTTTGCCAGAGACTACACAAGCAGAAAGAAATCTTCCTACTTCTTCGATTATGTTTAGATTGTCCTCATACAAACTTTCATTTGGCAGCTGCCATCAGGAAAAACAGTGTACTGCAGAACTACTTAGGATTGGCAGTTGAGAACCATTACTTCAGGATCGTGCTTACAAGACAAATCGGTATTTATAAAAGGAGCGTGGCAATTTCCAATAGTCTATCAAATTGTCCATTCAATTATGTTTTTTAAAATTTAAAATTTTTCCCAGCTGTCAGAGAAACATCACAAGGTAGAACTAAGGAAAGAAACAGCAAATGATGAAAGAAAGCCATATCCCTAAGATTTGCAAAAAAAAGGCACAGCTGCAAAAAAAACTGTGAAGAAAACTCTGAAATTGTGTAGGTGGAGCATAATGGCAATAGTCCAAACAATTTCAGGCTTTCATGGTATAAAGTAGAAAAGCTATTAAAAATAGGACCCCAAACTTACTACAGTTGTGATCTTATTACAGACTAACACCAATAGCAGAACAGCAATGAGAGAATTATTATTAACTACTTTTCACAATATTCAGACTATGAGGCACATTAGACAAAGCGCTTTCTGTACTCCCTCAAAACTCATCATTCAACTGCAAAATCTTATGATGCTGCAGGAGCCAAGATTACAAGTCAGTTTAAAGAGGGACCAGAAATTCAAAAGGCTAGATTCACTGGTAGTCAAACTGCAGGTACGATCTGCACCTTGAAATCCTCAAACTGCAAACTACAAGAAATGTGGGGAGAAGAAACGATTGATATATACATCATTTTTTGTACTCTCTTCTTAAGCACCAAGAGTGGAAAAAGAATGACATACGAGAGACTACTGACTGATCCGATGCCAATGAGGTCAGCTTCATATTTACAGAGATCGTCACTATCCATTGACATCATCTGGAAGATCTGTCCTTATGCAACTGACCTATAACCATGTGTGAATCCTTTCCAAAAGGCTCAACAGTTGACTACCACTTAGTAATGAGCTCAGAAGAGTAATCCGCACTGCTCATATGATCACTTCCTTGAATCATGCTCTCTTACATGCTCCTTGCTCTTCCCTCTGCCTCAAAAATTCTGGAGCGTGTATGAGGTCTTCCCTATGGCCTTAGCATACCAATAGGCTTGTTCCTCTTGTTTTGTTTTAAATGAGGAATATAAAAGACATGGTAACTAAATCAACAATAAAGTGTGCATTACTAACTTACAGTCTACTGTAACAGCTCAGAGTATTATAAGCATGCATTTTTACAGAATCATCCATATCTCACTTTCTTACTGTAAACTATGCATGTAAACAATTCTCTGCTAGTCTCTCTTATTCTCAGGTAAGTCAGTGAATAGCACATATCTCTGTTTGGCACATAAAACCTTTACTAAATGATCCAGAAACAATTGAACTAGGCTAAATTAACATAAAACTAAGCCGGATAGTTAAATGCCTCAAAATCATATCATATAGCCTTTATGCTAACAAATGCACAACCTATTTAGGTATTTAAAAACTGTATATTAACACAACAGTAAAGACAAATCTAGCCACCCTCAAGTACAAAAGGCAACCCACCTCTGATAGTCTTCCCATCATACACTCCTTTCTCTGAGCGGTTGAAAAAGAACAAGAGAAATTAAGTTTTAACCAACTCTACCTGCCTCTAGACAAATAAACGTATGTCTTTGCCTTCTATGAAGATAGACAAGAATGGATAATGATGAGTTGGTGGAAGGGATTAGAGTAGTTTTACATCAAGTGCTGTCTCTGGGAAACAGTTATTACTCATTCAAATATGTTAAATTACTGAAAACACACTTGCTAGGCAAACTGCTTTGGATTGCTGCATATCGTATACCACCATTATAGGACTTCACACTTAAAATGGAATTAGTAACTTTTTAATAAGTTTCACGCTAAAGCAACCTAGATTTCTCCCCCAAAGATGCAGTCGGATACATCTCACTGTTTGACACTAAGATCAGTAATGCCCAGAGTATTAACTATTTTCTCACAGCTACTCAGCAGTATTCAGCTGCTAATATTTAAAGACCTTGTACAGAAAATAATGCATGTAATGAATGTACAGCATAAGAAGATATCCTTCACACAAGAATAGCAGCCTTCTAACAGACATACTTCAGTATAATCTTTATTTCAGAAAAGTGAAAATCCCTTTTCAAAACTACAGTTCTAGTGAATGGAAGATAAAATATTTCTAAGGTTATTTCCATACTGGTCTACCAATAAGTATGCTTTACAATTTTTGTCACCTTGTTAACAACAGATGAACATTTCGCCAGATTAACAGAGGTCTCTGAGTACGTGTGACCAGTTTCTGGCTTGCAACTTCTTCTCTCTGAATTCCAGAGTAATTGTAAATTGTAGTCACAAGATAATTTCAGGGTAACATTCAAAAATGACGCTTAAAACATCCCTTAGTGGTTTATTCTTTCCTACCACCCTCCAGAAAGAATTGAAGTCTGACTCTACACAAAAAGACTGAACACTATTCCCTAAGTTTTACAGAAGCTAAGCGATTGGAACAATGCAGATATATTTCTGAAACAGTCCTTCCAGTTATAGACAGCTACATTTTTGTAAAAATATTAACAACTTACTTGTGGGAAGTTCTTTTCTTCATCATGCTGGCAGAGACTCCTGCATGACCTACAACATAAATAATGATGGAATTACTGAAAAATAAAGCCTGTGTACAATGTCACAAAAATCTAGCTTATATAAAAATTTCCTTATGAACACTAAAATGTACACAATCCAAAAACTTCATGTTGTGACTGATCAGTGAACTCTTGAAATGGGAGAAGGCTCTACAGAAATAAGAAACGATTACATCCTTGTGAAGCTTGAAGAGTGGTGGGGCTACAGTAGCTAAAAAGAAAGCTGAACTTCACGTAACAGGGACCTGAACGGTCTGTGTTCTAGAAAAATGGCCACAACAGTTGAGATGTCCAGCTAGCTACAACAGTTGAGTAAAACAACTGACCTTGTAACTCTGTCCTTACGCTAACCAAAAAAATGCAAATTATGTCTTGCTGAATTAATCAGACCAACATGGAGGAAGTAGACATGATTCAGCCTATGAAACATAAGAAAACTAAGCAATAAACAAAAAGGGGCATGAAGAGAGCAGGTCTCTTGATCTGGCTTCAAGTCACATATTCCTTCTGAGCAAACAAGAATGTCTACTATTATTGATGAGAAGCATGTTATAGACACAATTAAATAGAATCTTATTTGTATTTTGATTCAGCTGCACATTGCAATTACTGTATTAATTCTGACAAGCATAACTTACACTTGTGATTTAATTGCTGTAATATTCTGCTAGATTAAATAGCAATGAAATGTCTAAAGAATTAAAATAAGGTGTTAAAGAGTTAAAACCTCCTTTCATGAAGTATGTAAAAGAACCTGGTAAGAGAGTGCTGCATTCTTGCCAGTAGAGGGCATAATGCACAAGAAAGTCCATGACATCACAAAGCAGATGTTAAGCAATACTAAGAATTCCAATTCAGCAGTACAGACATGAATAAATACTCTAAAGAAAGGTACTTCACACTGTGATTTAGGAAAAGTAGTGAAAACACTGGCTGCAGATGGGCTCCTAAAAGGTGAGGAACAATCATCGAGTGCAAACAAAGCCTGGAAGAAGCTAGCAGATAAATTTGAAGGAGGGACAGAAATCTTTAATGTGATTTTTCATGGACAGAAGGGCATTGCACTTACTCCAGTGGTAAATGGGATGAATTTGAAAACTTAAAAGTATATAATAAGAGAAAGAAAAGGAGAAAAGAAGGCTGGTGATGGCTGTTAGAATGCTGCTTGTGAACAGTAGTTAACTTAGGAGATAACCTTTTTTTAGCATTTGATTCTTGCATGAAACATAACATGATGGACAAAACATGATGAACATATCTAGAAAAAAAAACAAAGTAAGTTTTCTGAATCAAAACTACATCCTCAGAACACAGTGAATGCCCAATGTGTAGAGATTATTTCCTACAGTCTACTCAAATAGACCCTATTAAAGACATAGCTGCTATGTATATATTGAGGATTATGAACGCTCAGGAGCATTCATCTAGCTTGATTCTGATTCTCCCAGTCCTCTTCGTGATTATTTATAATATTCAGAAAAAGAGAATAACTGCGAAGTGGTTATTTCTATCATATGAATTGAGAAAGCACCAGATGCACACTTTGGATAATTATGCACTCCTTGGAATAAACTGATCTCAAAACTAAGCCAGGAAATATATACCTAGAATGGATGCCTCCCTATAGTGATAAGCATAACCTGGAGCAAACCAGGTCATCTTCTGCACAGATGAGGCTCAAAGTTTAGTATTAGAAACAAGGCTACTCCTATAAACATCAGCACTGCAATAGGCAGACCTCATCCTGTCTGCTGTGCCAGACAACGGCTTGTCAGCTATGGCTAAGGGCAGTGGCAGAGAGCAGGAGGGACGAGAAAGATCAGAAGGTTAATGTTGGCTGGAGAATGCTCAAGAGTTACAAACAGCTCTAATAAAATCTGTCACCTGAGACAGGCTTGACAGACCCAAATCTGTAGGGTCAGGTCAGGGAGCCCTCAAATTTCCTTGGCAGTACAGTGTCAAGAAGCTTTCAGCTAACTGTGGGCCTGCTAGAGGGGGAGCTTTATAGTGCTGAGAACAAAAGGCAGGAGGTGGCTAATGCCAGGAGGAAGGCACCATGACAGCCACCATCACAGTGCAACTGCTATATTATGATTGTGCTGTAATTTTGGTATACCGATGTATTGCTCTGCTAAATGAAAATCCCATCTAACATCAAATACATTCACAGGGGTAAAGTGGGCACTAAAACAGAACCCTGTTGTGGGCAGTACCCAGAAGAACCTTGTCAAGAGAGGTGAACTAATGTGCAACTAATTGGACATGTGTAACTAGCACCTGTAAATGCTCATGTGTATAAGCATGCTCAGAATTTTGACTATTAATGCTTAAATAAACACCTACAGAGAAATATTTAATCAAGTTTCTCTGCAGCTCTAAACAAACCAATCTTTCTATATTTAACAGTATGTATGTGTTCCAAGCATAGCTTTGGGATGCATTTTCTCAAATCTTTCGTGATAGTCATAGTAGTATCACACAAGAGAGTCAAGCACTAACACTACTCTTAACCATCTGTCTCCATAATACTCTTATACTTGCATTTTCAAATGGAAAAATAGAGAGGACATATAAAGTAACAAATGGCAGAATTAAAATAATACTGTATCTTACATTTGTAACATTCAGGCTTGAATCAAATCCTCAGAATTGTGCATCCAGTTCTAATGACATCTAAAAGGTCTGTGTTACAAAAACAAGCCTTTCAGGGTAAATACTACAGTAGAGATCTTATTTGCAATTTAGACTTTTAGGAGATTATACAATTAGAACTGTACTTAAGCATGTTCATATGAACTTTTAATGAGAAAACAATAATAATTTAAGAAGATAACAAAAAGTTTCATTAGAAACACTAAAGAATTTGGGAATTGATTGCAACTAAAGTTGTTTCTGTATATGAGCTGGCTGTGTCTGATTTATACTTAATTCAACAACATTTATTTTATTAAAAGTATGGGGGTGTTTAACTAAAACTATAAATATTAAAAAAAAGAAATAAAAATTTTCTCATAAAGGATCTGCATCATCAGAACATTAACATGTTTCAAATTACTGATGATGGTTTTGCCTAAAACAGCTCAGCAGAATCACAGAACACCCTGAGTTGGAAGGAGCCAATAAGTATCATCAAGTCTAAACCCTGGCTTGACACAGGACCACCCAAAAATCAGACCATACATCTGAGAAAGTTGTCCAGATGCTTCCTGAACTCTGGTGAGCTTGGTGCCATGACCACTACCCTGTGGAGCCTGTTCCAGTACATGATCACCCTCGTCTGAGACCAAGGAGGAATTTGTTGGCTACAGAACAACAAAGAATGGGGTCTAAATGACTAGTCAGAATCTTTGAGGATTTATGGACCCTCACTCTGTGAAGGCAGTGATAGACTGGTTATCCTTACTTCCTCTTAAGGCTGAAAAGCACAAGCTGTAGAAAAAACATCAGTATTAACTGAGGAGGGAGTGCATGATCACCAGACCCTTGTTGAAAATTCCTGAAATCTTCTAGACTCAGGTGGGTTGCCACCCCAAGGGCAGTCTGCGACCAACTACAGTATATAACATTGAACACGCATGTTTATCTTTGCTGACCCACTACCCCTTGATCAAGATTCAAGACAACCCTGGATCCAAGTTAAGTGGTGAAATTTCTCCCTCTCTGCCTGTCTCTCCTCTTTCCTTCAATCTTCTTTTACTCATTTTTCTTCAGAAACTGTTGCCTACATTTGCCCAAAAGCAGCTGATAAGGAAAAAACACCAATGCCAAGTACCCTTATCCATAATGACCAGTAACTATCATTAGAAAACTGCCTAATTTTGCCTTGAAGTAGTTGATTAATTGTTGTTAGAAAGCTCAGTAAACTGTCTTGTATTGTTCCTTTGAGTAACTGCCTGAATTGGTTTTTCTTGGCAACCCCTGTCAAACAGAGAGAGTATCGCTATTTGGGAGATTCCGAAGACTCACCTTCTTCACAACTCACTGAGTGGAATGAAACAGTCTTCTCTGCAAAGAACCTTTTCTTGATATCCAACCTGAACTTTCCCTATCACAGCTCCATGCCCTTCCCTTGGGTTCTACCGCTAATCATGAAAGAGCTGAGATCAGCCCTGCCCAGTGTATGGGAACCGCTGAGTCATGGCCTGAACTACTGATTGTGCACCTGGAGGAAAGACCCAGTCAGCCCTGGGAGCACAGGTGAAGGCAATTCACCTGTGTGATTGGAAGGGGTGGAGCCTGCCTCCACTCCTCTTACGCCTCATTTAAGGGCTGACTACCACTGAGGAAGGATCTCTTTCTGGAGATCCCTCCTTGGTGGAAGCCTTTCCATGGAAACCCAGAATCGTCTGATACGGGTGAGCAATTTACTTCCCTTCCTTTGTAGCGCTTTGCTATTGTGCTGTTCCTTCCACCTCTTTTTGTAATGCTATTTCCATCGTGTTGGTCCTTCTGATCTCTACACCCCTCCACTCCCCTCATGAAAAAGCTGCAGGCTGTAATGAAGTCTCCCCTCAGCCTCCTCTTCTCTGGACTGAACAAACCCAGAGATGTGCGTTCCTGGCACAGAATATCACACTAGCTCTTGTTACTCTTTGTAGAATCCTTAGAGTCAGAAGGGACTTTTAAAGGTCATCCAGTCCAACTCCCCTGCAATGAAAAGAGACATCCACCGCAGGTTGCTCAGAGCCTGTTCCTTGAAACTCTCCAGGGATGGGCCATCCACCACATCTATGGGCAATCCACTCTCCACTGCCTTACCACCCACACTAGAAAAGATTTTTTCCTTATACCTACCTTAAATTTACTCTCTTTAAGCTTGAAATCATTTCTCCTCATTCTATCACAACAAACCCTGATAAAGAGTCTGTCTCCTTCTTTCCTGCAGCTCCCCTTTAGATACTGAATGGCTGCTATCAGGTCACCTCAGAGCCTTCTTCAGGTTGAACAGCCCCAGCTTTTTCAGCCTGTCCTCGCAGGAGAGGTGTTCTAGCCCCTGGATCATTTTTGTGGCCCTAACTTCATGTGGTCTGTGATTCACCAGCCTCTTAAATTAGTATCATCTGTCACCTTACTTAGTCCTACATCCAGATCCTTTATAAAAATTTGAAAGAAGTCTAGCTCTAGATTCTAGCCCTGCAGCATCCCACTAGTGACTGGCTCTCAGCCTGATGCAATCTCATTTACTATAACTCTTTGAGCCTGACGTGCCAGCCAACTGCTCACCCACCTCATTACATTTTTGTCTAGCTCTGTGCTGGACTGCATTTCTCTCAGAATCCTGTGTTGGTATTGGTAGTCATTCCTCAGTACTTTGCTGAGTAGGTGCATTCTTTGACCCTGTTTCACGAAAGCACGTGAGCATCATTCCAAGCTAACACATGCTAAAAACAAAAGTCTGCTAAGGGTTTGAGAGGTGACTTTTACTCTTTTTTGCTGTCAGCTGAAGCTTGACAGTTCCTGAAGGAACTTGTTTGTTCCTTAAAGTAAGCTTTAAATTGAAGAGACTGACCAATGCTCAGCTCCTCACGTCAATATTTTAGACATTTATATTTAATATATAAGTTACAGCATTTAGATACAACAATCTTACAAGAAGATAAGATGATACATATGTGAAGATCCCAATAGAACAAACCCACTGCAGAACTAAATATAAGCCTATTGTCCTGAAGTCACTTCCATATTTTCCATTAACATTTCAGAAGGATGCAAACTCATTTTAAAGACATCTTAGGTTAAACTACTGAATTATGCAGCACTTCACTCAGCTAGCAGATCTCCAATTGTAGCAATAGTTCACTGATTCATGATCATTTCTCCTTCTTAAGGGGGATGAAACAAGAGTCCATATTCCAATTTTAACCTTTTATAACAAGGCCAAAGTCAAAATAATCCAACAAATCAGCCTGCGCAAGTCTCCTTTTGTTCAGGAGAACAGAGGCAGCAAGAGTTTTGGCATTACAACTAGAAAGTTCAAGAGCATCCACAGGCAATTCAGAGTTGTAGCTATACTTCAAAGTGAATGGAAAGAGTCTCCAAGATGTAACACATGCCACTTTATCACTCTTGACAGCATGTGTGTTACTGCTAAACAAGATACACTGAAGAAATACCTCAATAATCCTTGCAATTATCAGTAAGAATTTTTAAATCAAGACAGGCAGGGGGGTGGGTCCCAACTAACTACATATGTAGAGGACAGCTCAACTTTAACAACTGTAGTACTGTTAACAGTTAAAAGTCACAAAACAGATTTCCCTGCCTGAGTATCTTTCAGGCACAGGAAGACGAAGATATGTCTAGGTAAAACAGTAGTAAGACAAAAACTCTCATACAGCTGTTTTTCCGATTAAGAAAGGTTTTAAAACCTAATTACTTTTTAAAAATAACAGCTAAAATAATTAGATGTTATTTAAAGAAGCAAATGAAGTTTTTAACCTTCGAAAATAAGTTTCTCAGCTAAAGACTACATGCTACATAACACTAGACCATATAACCCTCAACACTGCTTTAGCAAGATATACATGTTCCTATCTGTGTAACAGCAGCGTGTGGAAGAACATTTCTTTATTTGGTACTTGTACAAAAGGTCAGAGATGGCACAAAAAGAATGTTCCACAAACAAGCACCACTAATAAAAGCGTGAAAATATACACTGAGCAACCCCTGTCACACACAGGACTGATGATGCACTAACGTGTACCTATACTGCCCATCTCTTACAGAATACCATCTGATCCTTGTCAAGATAAAAACATTTGTTTCAAGCAGCTAATATGAGACAGTCTTTAACGGGCTGCGAACATTATTCCTTTGAAATGGTAAAATCCATTATAACAAGTTACATTTAGAAATGTGAAATGCTTTTCCATTTTTCTTTTCCCTACAGGAGTTCAAAGAATTAATTTGAAGTACTAAAATCCTTCTAATGTTTTAGGACATATTAAGTCCTATGTATTTCATTTTTTTTTCCCCAAGATCAAAGGAAAAAAATACAACTATTATAAAATAAGACAGAGAAAACTTATTTTTCAGTGGCAAGAAATATGATTTTTCTTTCCTATTCAGAACCACAAAGAGCTTGTCAAGTTTCTTTATCAGCTGCTCGTTCGTAAATGAATGAGATTTTAATGAATTACACCTATAGTGTTGTACTGATACTGATATAGGCTGGTTTGTTTAGCAATAGGGATTAGTACATTCGTTTAAGAACCAATAAGAAAAAGGAATCCAGAAGCGACAGTTTTAAAACTTTCCATTTCAGCTTTAATGGGTGAACAGTCTTGTTTTCCTCAATAACTCTGCACTAAGGACATAAAGGAATACTTTCACCTTCTGCCTCAATGATTTTGCCTTATGAGAAGTACTGGAGTCACAATACAATACTACCATCTTTGTCTCAAAATGTGCAAGGACGTTCTCCTTGGGTTCCACGTACACTGTTTTTAAAAAGTGGCTCACTATGGCCAAATAAGCAATGGAAATCTTCTGAACTGGGGAAAAGTGGATGAAAGTGGGTCAAAGATTTCAGCGATTAAGCTGATGGTGAAAACTAGGGAAGAAGCAGCTGGACACTTGAACACCCTATATACCACTGAGCATGCCCAAAGGGACATTAGGATGTACTTACGTGTCCAAAGTACTGCATATGCGTATCTTAACTGCTCAAATGTAGAACCTGAACTCTGAGAGGCTGTGCTTGCGGTGTGTATCAGCTGGGTGATCTACCAAATCTACATCCTGGAAAACTTCTCTACATTTCTGGGAAAATCAGAGGGCAGCTACTGTTGTGAGGGGGAAAAAAATAATAATAAAAAAATCCACCTTTCCTTCTCCATCCTCCCCTTTATTTCTCAAGATAGACCTATGAAGCATGCTCTTTATTAGAGTTAGATTTCAGAAACCTAAGTTTTTTAATCAAGTGTATGTTTACACTTACTTTACAGCAAAGAAAAGCATTTTCTTTTTTTTTTTTAATCAAAGAAGCTGCTATACCTGCAATGTCACGAATTGATAAGTCTCTACCACTGAATGAAAGCAATATCAATTGCAAAAAGCTCTGCTAATATATTAATTTTAATGGTAATTCTCATCACCCACATGAATGCCTGACACAATCACTAGATTACAGATCCTCAGATTGTCTTTTGCTGCCTGTACATGACCCCAGTCTCCTACAATTCCATGATTATTTTACATCATCTGCAAATGAAAGAAAGTGTGTAAATGTTTTAAAAATTGCATAATTTGATAACTTCTCTTAAATTAGGAAGAAAAATTAATAATAGAATATACCAACTTAATCTAGTTTACTCTCAGACAATGCTACTTCTGATGGCAAGACTTTAAATACTTTTTTCCATTGGAAATATCTAGCTGTTCTGCAAAAAAGGAATTACTTGTTCACGTAGTTTCTTGGAAGTGGCAATTATCTTCAAAAAAGGAAGGCAATAAATGTCAAAATAGCAAAGACATTTGCATCAACACTGCTGTAAAAAGCAGCAAATGCTGTTTAAAACTTACTTATAAATGTGCAAATTATTTCACAGTTGTTTAAACATTATTGTGTAGGTACCAAATATCTTATTCTCTCCACATTGTTAATATTGTTCTCAATTATTTTAAACAAAATAGTGGTCAAGTCCAGTAATCACAAATGCATTTGCTTCCTTCTGAAAATCTCTAGGAGAATAAATCCTATTAGGATTATCCTTAGTAGGATCACTGCTATCAATAGTATGGTAGATCCTTAACATTTTCAAATTAGAAAAGGAGAACAATATACTAAGTCGATAAACAGTCACAAAGATTGCTGACATATTTAATCCTAACACACAGAACAGGTGTGATTTTGTGACAATCACAGGTAACAACTCAGTCATTCCTCCCTGGCAAATAAACTTATTAACATGTAATTGAGTAAGAACAACTCTTAACCTGTTTCCAATGACAAATTTTACAAGGAAGAGGCAGTCTTCACTTAACCACTCTAGCACTTGACCTAGCCGTACTTTTGATTTCTCTGCCAAAGACAAAAAATATGACTAACCCACTACAATTCTAATCCATATCACACTGCAAGGCCTTTCTCTTCCTGACTTCAAAATGGTTTTATAAACTGATGAACTCAATTATTGTTTTTGCTTTTCTTTACAGAAAGGAAATTATCAGTCTCAGTTAAACTACTATGATAAGCCCATGTTCTCTTTCTTGCTCAGTAGTTGTCTTTAAACAAAATCTCTTACCCAGCCTTCATTGCGAGTTGGCTATGCAGTCCTTCTAATGACAAGTGCCCACTGTCCTACCTATCCTTAATAAGGAAGTAAACAGCAGACAATTTCACCCTCATATTTTTCTTCCTACAAAGCAAGAAGCCATCAAATACAATGAAAACAGAAGAAAGTCAGCAGCTGTCTACCTCAAGAAAAGAAAAGCTAGAGAAAGCTGGCAACATCCCAGCCTAGGCAAGCAGCTATGCAAGAGTTGATGACAACGAAACATATGTAACTTATGTGTTGTATTTAAATGACAGTGATACTAAGTTCATGAAATTAATATAGATTTAAGGACTTTTCAGTTAAGATCAGAAAACTTCACTGTGAAAAAGCTGTACAGGGATACTAAAAAGAAAATGGAGTATCTGAAGAAATGATTTTGTGATGGATAAACTACAATGGGATATTAATGGAAAGTGCAAAATATGTTCGAAAATAAAAAAGAATTCGTAAACAGTTGGAAGAACAAGTAGAAAGCAATATTTTCAATGGAACATTGAAGTAAAATTTCAAAGTTTTTTTTTAATATAAGGAGTTAATAAGGAGTTTAGACACATCATCACCCTTTTAATAAATTTTCATTTATGGTACCTCAAACCTGTGCTGCAATTTTGTTGTTAAATGTATATCACAATTAAGTTATTAGACAAAAATTCTTCTAACAATTTCCTTAAAAAATCAGACTCGGAATTCTTTGAACTTGGTGCAGTGTTTAATTAATTAATTAACGTTTAGAAGTCAACAACACTGAAATTAAATACCAAGTCACAATCTGTTTTCCTTTCTATTCTGTCACAAATACAATTCTCGTCTCACAGGAATTCTGCCAGTGGCAAGAAGAAAGATCGCTTCTCTGCTGGCTGTATAAAAACTCACTGAAGCTACTGCCTAAGTCTTTGCAATGGATCATTCCTTTGGAAAGGATTATTCCTTTCACACCATTTATTAAAAATATTTGCAGAAGTCACATCTGAAATCAGTAGATGTTTCAAACAACAGACAGCAAATTAACATTAGTGGAAGCTAATCACTCATAAAAACAATAAGTTACTGAAAGGTCTCAGAGAAATTTTCCTTCATGAGGTGCTTCAGTTCTGAATGAACTGGACAAGTATTTGAAAGCAGCAGAATTGACTTTGATATTTTTAAAGATGACTGGCCTTTCCCAATTTTGCATTAAATTCATTTGGTTTACTGACATTTTTAGAAAAGCAACTGATTTCAGGTAAGGCGTTACATCATGCATCTACAAAGCTTTTTACTGTGTTGGTCAGTAATGAGTTTCATTTCACTACACAATAAAAATGGCATTTTTATTTCTCCCTGAAAAACATTAAGTAATTTCACAGCAGAAAAATGACTAATTATATAGAATGATTTACATTACTTAAATAGTAACTGAAACAAAGACTGAACTTGCTTAGATTCTAAAGGGCCATGCAGAAAAACACAGAAAAATTCTTAGTCACTTCATGCTTTTATTTGCAACACTGCTGATAATCCTTACTACAGAGTACACTGGACTGACTGAGATTTGTTAGTCTATTAAACTGTAAAACTTTAAACAAGCCTAACTGGTCATAAAGCATGCTTACTTACATTCTGCATTTATGTGATTTTAAAGTACTTTTGACTTATCTTCAATTTAGATAAAACACATAGTACCAATAGTCTGCAGATCTAAACAAACCTTTTTGTAGTGCTTAACAGATGCTCTTCTACAATTTTTGATGAAGTTTTATAGCAACTTATAAATACATGGGGAATACATTTCTATTTGTTTCAGCAATTCTGGGATAAACAAAAGAAAAAGTCTTCTGTGAAAATGTCAGTGTAGGTCTACAACAAACTCATTTTTTTCCTCCTTAAAATTGTGTTTAACTTACAGTTCCATTAATATTTTTACATTACAGACTATTAAGCACTTCTTATATGCAGGTCTGCATGGTTAAATTAAATTTGCTTAAGTCTTTTGTCAGCTTCTGTAACATGAGTAAACACTCTTAAGACACAAGTAATAACACCTGTATAAAGATTAATACATAAAAACTATCTATAAAAGCAAGAATGCTTTTTACCTACTGAAAGCAAGCAAGCAAACAAAATCCACAAGCCTGAAAAGCAGGCTTACCTGCATCAGCTCTGGATCGCTGACCTGGTGATTTTCCAAATGGGGTCTTCATTCATCTGTGTTTAAGTGAGCAGCAAAGCTGCTGGACTAGGGTGAAAATCCAGTTCTTCCCAGTTCTCAGGATATGTTACTCTTCAAAGATAAACAGCTACTTAATCCACTATTCAATCTTGAATTTGTTCTTCCTCAAACGTAGAAGAAACACTCTGAAAAACGAAGTAGGCAAAGAGTAAGTAGTTTCATTTGAGACTTAACTAAAAATAAGCATTAAAATGAAACAAAATATTCTTGAAAGGAAGTCCCTGAGCACATTCAGCAAACAGAGGGCACGTAGACCAGAAGACAACAAAACAAACAATAAGACTACTACTTTTTCCTCTCATATCCATGGGAAAGCTCCATATCAGATGAAAGTCAACTGCACACACACGTATGGAGGAAGGCTTCTTTAGAACAACTTAGCTTAGCTCAGGGAAGAATGACTACTAGCTTAAAAACACTGACCGACATAAGAATAAATTGTACTATTTTCACCAGAAGTAAAGCTCACATTTACTATTTTTACTTATTGGAAATAACGCACTTCAGTCTGCTGGAAATATCCAAATAATTTGTCAGGATGGTATCTCTGATAAAAGCAGATTTTATTCACAATTGCAATGGCAGATGTCCTGCAAGCAGGAGCGCTCCTGCAGAAACAGTGTTACATCTTTTATGACCTATTACCCAACACTTACCTTTTCCTCCCCTGGTTCCTCATTGGATAAGTACTTCAGGTTCACAAATCTTCCTGACACTTAACTAAACATATGGATACTGTCAAAACATAAATTGTTGCTAGCTAAACACATACACTGCTAACTATTTAACTTCTCCTCCTTAAATTTTCTATCACTCAGGTCTTGCCTGTCCAGCACCAAAAATTAGTAGTCTTCAAACATAATAAGCCTACTGATATCCTTGTCAAGGGTTTTTGATTTGTAAAGGCATTATCACACTGTTTAGGAGTGGGATGTCTAACTTTGTCTTTAACTCAAGGCTCAGAAGTATTCTAGATGGCTGGACAGACAAGAGCCACAGTATTCATACCTATAAATTACTCCGTCTACCTAATCTCTGTGACTACAAATTACTTCACCTATCTACTGAGCATGCACCAATGTGGAAAGTTCATCTAAAGGACAAGTAATGAAGACTATCAGAGACCCCCGATGAAATAAAAAGACCGTCGAAAAGAACTATTAGTACTGATAAAGGACGCTAGATGGCAGCAGAGACCACGGAATAAAATACTTCGTTCAAATGGAGAAACAACATTCCATTCCTACAAGACCCACACAGCAGAGTAACTTCTCTACATTGAGTTTGAAAAAGAAATCTGTAGAACAAAAAAGGAAACACTAAGATACCAAAAACATGAACTCCACTGCTAGACTCAAGTCATCAACTAGCTGAATGAGTCACTGGTTTGTAGAAGACCTGCAGAAGTTCTTGGTGATTATCTACCTCTAAACTCATCTAATTCCTGAACTATTTAGTCATCATATTCATCTAGATGATCAAGGAGGTAACTGAGGACTTTTGGAAGTTCTATTTAGGATTTAAATTAAAGGAACCTCTTGATTACCTGGAATTTTGAAGAACTGCATGTCAACAAGGTAACATTATCCCAATTTTGAAGAAGGGCACAAGAGAAAAACCTAGAAATTACAGACCTGTTAGTACAAATTCACTGCCTGAAAAAAACGCACTTAAAGGACACAGCAACCACCACGCGCAGTCATCATTGGTTCCTGAAAGGAAAAGCCTGTCTCACTAATTTGATAACCATTCTAGTTTCAACTATGACAGAGTTGATTTTATTCACAGCATCTGGTATAATGCTATGTTTTGGCTTTAGAAGAAAAACAATGCTGATAACACATGGATATTTTACAATGTTTTAATTGTTACTGAGTAATGCTGCACAGAGGCAAGAACATTTCATCTTCTTGTACTGTCCTGTCAGTGTGGGAGGAGACAGAACCAGGACAGCTGACCTAAACTGGCCAAAGAGATATTCCATACCGTGTGGCATCATGTGAAAAAACTATAAAACTGGGGGGGTGTTGATGAGGAGGGGCAGCTGCTCCTTGAGTACTTGCTGGGCAGGTGGTGAGCAGGTGTACTGTGCATCATCTGTTTTGTAAATATATACAAATATTACTTGTATATATATTATTTCTGCATACACATATATTATCATTGCTATTATTTCTCTTTTCCTTTTCTTAGTAAATAGTTTGATATCAACCTATGAGTCCTACTTCCCCACCACTCCCCTGGTTCTCTCAACCATCCCACTGGACTGAGTGAACAGCTGAGAGGGTGCTTAGCTGTCTGCTGAGATAAACCACAACAATAAGATCAACCAATTAATAGACGAAGGGCAGGTGGTGGGTGTAGGTTTCCTTGGTTTTATCAAGGCTTTCAACACTGTTACCCACAGTATCCTCTTAGACAAATTGTACAACTGTGATGAACTGGCTACACAGCTTGCAGTTAATGGGGCTAGACGTGGCTGACAAACAGACAGTAGCAGTGTTCCGCAGTGTACAATTTTGTAGCCATTTTCAACACATCCATCAGTTATGCAGGTATAAAAGTTGAAGGCAGCCTCATGAAAAATTGTCTGACAACACTAAACTGGGAGGCAGTGTTGCCTGGAGTAACAAGAGGCCCTGAAGAGGGATCTAAGTAGATGGGAATAGTGGTCAATCAGCAAAAAAATGAAGTTCAACACAGTAAAAAGCTGAGTTCTGCACCTGGAATGGAGTAATGCCAGAGACAGAAACAGACTGAGGGACGAGCGGCAGGAAGAGCAGCTCAGCAGAAAGGGACCTGTGGGTGCTGGTGACAAGCAGGCTCACCATGAGCCAGTAGTGTGCCCAGGCAGCCAAGGGGAAAATGACATTTTGATATACATTAAACACAGCACAGCCAGAAGTCAAAAGAGGTGAGTCTTCCACTACAATTACCATTGGTGCAGCCTCACCTTGAATACCGTGTGTAGTTCTGGGCTCCACAAAATAAAAAGGATGATCAAGTACTTGTAAGTTTCCAGAGGAGGGCAACAAAGCCGATAAAAGGGCTGGAAGATACATCCTATGGGGATACACTGAGGACACTTGGGTTAACCAGTCTGGAAAGGGGAGGCTCAGAGGCATCCTCCTTGCTTTCTGCAACTCCCTGAGGAAGGGAAGACTAGAGGGAGGTGATAATCTCTTCTCCCCTGCGATCAGTGGCATGATGTGGTAATGGTACAAAGCCATGCCAAGTTCAGACTGGACATCAGGAAAAACTTTGGGTTTTAAATATTTTTTTCTATGCAATGTGAGGGTGGTCAAACACTGGAACAGGGTTCCTAAAGAGGTGACTGATTCCTTGTGCTGGTATTTAGGACGCACCCGGATAACACTTAAAAACAGCACAGATAGATCAACATAATAGGATAGACCACCACAGAATCCTTAGATTTGGAATGAACCTCTGTAGGCCATCTAGTCCAACTCCCCGGCACTGAACAGGGAGACCACAGATAGATCAGGCTGCCCAGGGCCTTGTACAGCCTCACCTAGTAAGTCTCTAGAGATAGGCATCAATCACATTGCTCGGCAACCTGTTTCAGTGCCTCACCACCCTCACTGTGAAAGACTTTTTCCTTGTATCTAACCTAAATCTACACTCTTTGAGCTTGAAACCATTTCCTCTTGTTCTGTCACTACAGACCCTGCTCAAGAGTCTGTCCCTGTAGGTCCCCATTAGATACTGGAACCTGCTGTCAATTTTGACACACAGGCTAAAAACAGAAGAATACACTTAAACCCGTGTCCTAGCTAAGAGACAATGTGTATCTTGTTTGTGTCTTACTGAAAAACAATAGAATATACATGTCTTGAGGTATGATACAAGCATCATGTGGAAAGATCTGCTTACATCTAACAGCATTTGCCAGTTCTTCCATGACTTACATTCCTTAAATTCTAGGTATATAAGAACAATACAGAGACATACTCCTTGGAATAAAGAGCAATAGGGAGACAAAATTACATACTAATTTTTGGTGTTCTTAGTTTAAGCAAGTATTTGTCAACTTGCAGTTTTTGGAAAGACCTGCATTTGGAAAAACTACGGTGGACTTTCAGTCAGGAACTTTTACAAATTTTTGAAGTTAAAACTCAAAATTCTTTAAAGGACCGTGTAATTTTTTCCATGTTTCATCTCTTCTGCAATCTACCACTGTATACACAACAATGCCAAAGAATATGAAGGAATTTTTTTAACCACTTTTCTAGAATGCAGCATGAACATCATTTTTCCTTACCAAGCTAAAAAACCATTGTATTAGAGATTAAAATATTTTAGAACAGCAGCATTCCTGATCGTGAAGACAAATTCTGAATTCACAGACATGCTCAGATATATTACCATATTGAATCTCACAGCCACTGTGTGTACGCTTTAAGATAAACGTACCTTTTTCCCTACAGTTCATACAGAATCAACTTCAATCTACTATTATACTTCCTACTAAAAAGTATTACATGTTGTGTTTATTTTTCCCCCAGATTCCTAGTCTATGGCAAAAATATGATGTACGACATATTTTAATTTAAGCAGTTGTTAAGAGGCTATATTTTCAAAGGTAACTAAAGCACCATAAAACCTTTGGCATTTTAATGACAAGACATGGCCCCAGTCACTATTATGCTATACATATTAATTTCCTTTTAAAAAGAAAAGTAATTCCTAACCCTCTTAAAGTCAAAATTCATTTGCTAGCATTGTTTCCTACTCCCTTAAACCAAAGGCTCAAGACTACTGAAGAGCTGATTCAGTAGTACAAACAGGTTTTCTAAAAATGGAGTAACTTTCACTAATTCAAAGACTTATGTAAGGTTTTTGCTGAAAAGCACTGAAACAAGTTTTTCTAGAGCTATTATTCTGAATTCAATTCACATTTCAGTTTCAATGTCTTCACCACAGGAGGGATAAAATCAGGTTTTCTGAAGACCAACTGATGCACTTTGAGAACATCTTGATTTCTAAAGCATATGAAACTTCGGATTCTCACCTGATTTTAAAAAAACACAACACATTTTTGGATTCTTAAAAAAAACATAACTAGTACCATCACCTAAATATTTTAGGCCATTAATATGGAAAATCAAGGAAAAGAAAAACCTCGTGAAATGCAAAGCCCTTTACTACAGTCACATAGCAAAGGAAAGACAAATAGCTTTTTTGAATGCAAACTTCCACATTTAAAACAAACTATACTAGCCTTTTACAGATTGCTGGTAACTTTCAGAACAGACTACCTACTTCGTACTGATTTACTTCACACTTGACAGCAAAGGTCACCAACAATTCAGCTGCAGAATTTATTAAAAAAAAAAAAAGGCATTCTGACTTGTAATCAACTGCAACTGATTTTTTACTTCCCTTCGACCCCATCCACTCCTGACTTTCCTAGATCTGAGCATACTTATAAAAAATAATATGGAAGTTAGATAAATATGTTGTCTGATATTGTTTTAATTATTGCAGTATGTTTCACGCAATAAACGTTAAGCGTTAAGATTAAAATCAGCAAGCCCTACAAACTATCAGTCATACAGTTTTAATGAGAACAGTAAAATCATCCTATCAGAGTGGGGAAGAAGATAAATCACGTCTAAAGATGTGTTACATTAAAAGAAGTACTTTTCCAGCAAAAAGGTAAAAGGAGAAAAAGCAGGATGCATTTAGACATGCAGCCTTCCTTGTGAAGCACTTAACAGTTCTCTACAAATACTTAATTACCTATAAAAATGAAAACATTTTATGTGAGCTTTCAGCTCTGTAAAAATAAATATAACCACTTAAAACAATTTTCTAGCTTAACTTTCAGTTAATGTTCATGTTAGCTTTTCCACCAAATGATACGCACTTCACTGCAATACACAGCACAAAAAATGTTTATTGCATTCTTGTGAAAGCAAGACCATACTACCACCATGGAAATGGAGTACTAGGCAGCACAAAACACAGCAGTGATAATTAATACTAATAAATGCAACCTTGAAGACTTCAGCCCTGAACAGCGTATGTAACCTTTAATCACCATTAACACAGAAGGAAACAGCAAAATTTGCTGAGGCAGTGATTCAGTCAAGGGGGAAATGCTTAGAAAGAGACAGTGCAATATCGCATGATCTTTCTGTAACTCAAGATACACAACTGTAGATTCAGAATATGCATCTCTCATAACAACTAAAGTCTTCTGCCTTCCAAAGTCTGCTCCAGTATTAACAGCTGTGAGGGAGAAGGCCTTCTGGCACCACCTAATGCACTCTTAACATTTCAGTGCGGTACCGAAAACATTCCTCTTGCTTGCTACTCTCCATCGGTTTGCACTGATAGCCTGCTCAGCAATGGCCAGCAACGTGTCAGGAGACTGCTTAGGGCAAGGAGTCACTCTGAAATGAAGTTTGTTGGCTGAAGGAATTTCTTGGTTCCATAACACTTCAGTCTCTGTAACTGAGCTCTGAGATGTTAGTATATGCATGTGAAGTAATCATGACTTCAGTGTTAACTAGTTGGATGAAGCAGGTATCTTATTTAGACTTGAATTTTAGCATAGGAACAGAAATGATAATTCCATGCAATCTTCCCTCTCCAAAAGAGGGTACTAATGTTAAAATATCCCCTACATAACTGGGGGAATAAAAACACACGCCTACTTTTAGTTTATGTTATTTTCAAAAACACAAAAATAACAACAAAATCCTATTTTCCTGTGTTGTGAGAATTTAGCCATTCAAATTCTAAGCCTTTGCTGAAGTAATCTGAAGGCTCATCAGCCCCTCTCTTGTTAGGAATTTTACTCCTATACACAGAATTTTCGAGGATTGATAACACCTAACAAGAAAGATAACAGTACATAAACCCAGTGATCACAAAGGTTATTTGAAAATCGGACAGTCATGAAGAGCAATACATTTCAATCATGGATTTTTTATCAGCTGACGACTAAATCAAGTATTACTTTCCGATAGCAGCCTCTACAGTTTTTCCTAAACTCATAGGTGCATTGTTATTTGTCTAGAATTGTACAGAAACTAATAACACTGGCATACACCTGTGCATTCACGTATACAAAAACAAAGCACACATTTAAAAAATAAATTTTCTGTCTACAATGCTATACTGATGTATCTGCAGATGATTCAACAGAAGATTGAAAGAATCTGAAACGTAAGCAACCACTTCTTGCCAACAGGAAAGGCTTCTGTTAAGAAGGGGCTGTAAATAATATACTTTCTGTACAAAGGGAAAGAAACTTTTTTTTTTTTTTTGCTTTAGAAAAGAAGATGCTTCAAGAAAGCAGTGTACTGTACAAAGACGACTTTCTTAAAAGCTAACATAATAAAATACACTCTACTATCAACAGAGAAAAAAAATGTGTAATTATTCTGGAACTAAATACAAGTGTTTTTACCTTTCAGCAAAGTTCTGTACTTTAACTCCGCGAGGACAATGCAGAATGCAAGAGACAGCAAAGTATAGTTTTTATTTATAAACGCTTTTAAAAACATTTTAGCAATTGGATAAATATTTTACCATAATCATAGAATCATGGAATCAGCAAGGTTGGAAAAGACCACCAAAATCATCTTGCCCAACTATCCACCTACCATCAGTGTTGCCCATTCCTTAGTACCACACCTACACATTTCCTGAACACCTCCAGGGATGGTGATTCCACCACCTCCCTGGGCAGCTCATTCCAGCACCTGACCACTCTGAGAAGTTCACTTTCCTAATACCCAGGCTGAACCTGGAGAAGAGGCCAACTCCCACCTCGCCACTGCCTCTTTTCAAACAGTTGTAGAGGGCAGTAAGGTCTCGACTAAACAATCCTAGTTCCCTTAGCCACTCCTCATAAGACTTGTGTTTCAACAGAGATCAGTTTCAGGAAGTTAATTCCAAGCACGTTTTCTTAAAAGATCTATTAAACTGAAGTGAAATTGGGATCTAGAACTCCAAGATGGTTTTGGCGTAAGAAATCTGAAAAGAAACTTGCTTCAGAAAATATAGATCAAGTTATTACAGAAACATGATATAAACTCTCAGAGCTGCTGAAACTCCAATATAATAACAAAACTGATGTTTACATTTCACTTATTCTCACATTTCACAGTAGTGAAAAAACTGCACAAAAATTATTCAATCTGAATACACAGAGAGGATGCAGCATACAATACAGTGCATACTGAAAACAATAAGAAATATTTCAGCCGTAATTAAAAAAAATTAGGAAAAGCGCAATTCAAAAAACAAACCTTGAACCAAACTTTTTTTTTTTTTTTTGCATTCAAACATTGCTCAACAATTTATAAAGCAAGAGTTTTATTCTACAGAAGCTTCTGGCAAAAAAATAATTGTTACTGTATTTAGCTATATGATTACAACCTTTTTCCTTCCAATAATAGGATCCTTGTTACTTGCTAAAACGTATTACTATTACATAAGAATCAAACAAATACATAAAGGATAGTCTTTCACCCATTACATTTACACCACTCCAGCCTCATGGAACATCCTCAGTTGGAAGGGACACACAAGGATCACTGACTCCAACTCCCGGCTCCACACAGGAACACACAAAATTCAAACTCTACTGTTTGGGTGCTGTCCAAATGCTCCTTGAACTCTGGCAGCTTGGGGCTACGACCTCGGGGAGCCTGTTCCATGCCCAGTGCCCTCTGGTGAAGAACCTTTTCCTAATGTCCACCCTGACCCTCCTGTGGTACAGCTTCATGCCATTCCATGTCCCTGTCACCAGAGAGCAGAGATCAGCCCCCATCCCTCTGTTCCCCAGTGAGTTAAAGGACAAGGTAATCTGGCAGAAAATAAACACCTTTGCATCCCAGCTTGTCCTCAGATAGAAGAGGGGCTGGGGATTCTGGGCTTTCATTCTGAATGATGCCCAATTCAGGGTTAATAGTCTGGTCATATTCAATATATTGAACTACCACAATTACAAGTGTACTACCAACACAATACACTTCCAGACTAGTAGCACTCAGTGAACTCCCACAGCCATACTTAAGGAATCTGGTCGCACTCAGTAAGAACTCTCATGGCTAGACTGATGAATAGTGTCTATCTGTTGCTTAAGTAAACTACAGATTTGTTGGATTGCCAGTGATAAATTCACTGTCTGCAAAGCACATGCAAAGACGAAGAATGAGAAAAATACACCCTGGACACAAACGCATGAAGTTATAGAACAATAACAGAGATTTCCAAGTTTTCTGGGGAAACACTCAATATAACCATGTGTTTGAATCTTAACCCAAGGTGTCCCTATGGGAGTGAAAGAGACGCTCAGCCTGTCAACTGATCTCACAAGTCAGAGGTGGACTGTGCCTGACATCCAATGGTATTTTCCCTGACATCCATTCTCTCAAGCAACTTTTATACAATTTCTTATTTTTCAGGTGGAGCTTGAGTGATTCTAGTGATACACACCTCTGTTATGACTGGTGCAAAATTTTCTTGCTCCACTTTTAAAGGTATAGATTAGAAGAACTCAGGACGCAACTTAAATGAGAAGTGGCCATATCATGGCAACAGGTAGCTTTTGGGATGTAGGTGTGTTTTGGTATTACAATGAGATTACAGTGAAGAAAGTTCACCCAAAGGAACCTAACTATTTTTCTGTCAAAAAATAATAATCTATTGGTGCAGAGTGGCAAGGTGATATCACAGAGCCTGGCAGCAATATCTTCACTCCACCCTCTGTGCTGTTTCTCTTACAGTCAGCAAGCACATCAAGCTCTATGATGCTGCCAACAACGAAGGCTGCCTAGGGAACTTCTGCAAAGAATGGCTTCCTTGCATACCAGCTGCACTCTGTTTTCATACCTTTCCTTGATGTGTGAACAATGCCATACCTTTAATGTAAGTTTAATTTCCAAGACACCTCTAGCAAGTATTCTACAGGAAGCTGCAGGTTGCTGTGAGGCCTCCCCTCAGCCTCATCTTCTCTATTCTGAACAAACCAAAAGACCTCAGCTGCTTCTCATACCTCTTCTTCTCCAGATCCTATGCCATCTTTGTTCCTTTCTCCAATAGTTTCAACCTCCTTCTCATATTGTGACACCACCCCCTGAACCCAGCACCCTAGGTGAGGCCACACAGCACAGAGCAGAGCAGGACCTTGTTCCTTGCCAGGTGGCAGTGCTGGACCCGATGCATCCCAGGGTAGTCTTCTCCCACCTTCCAACCAATCAAGTAACGTTTATAACTCACAAGGTTATCCACATTCATAAACAGTCATAAACAGCAAAATTCCATTAATCAGCTACTACTTTAATGAAAACTTAAAGGTGAATGAATACACTCTGTAGCATTTGGGCAGCTCTTAATCAACACACTGCAGTTTAGTACTGACTGTTAATTAAGGAACCATATTTGTCCAAAAAACTTAACCTAATGTTTGACGAGTCGAGTTACAAATCACTTTCAGTTAAGTATTTAACAGATTTAAGCCATGCTACAGCACAATGCAGGCCATATAAATGCAGTTTCATATATCTAAGAGAATGTTTTCAAAATATTATTTGGAAGAAAAAACATTAAGTAATCCCAACAAATGTTCCATTACAATGCATAAAATTCAGTGGCTCACAGTTTTCATCTTAAGCCACTAGTCATTATTTTAGAAACAAAAGAAAAGGATTTGGAAGCATTTTTCATCTCTAGAGTTCGAATAATTTTACCAAATTCTTGAAAATGGACTAAAAGCAACATTGCTAAGAGGTAAAATTCTGTCAAGTAACACTTCATTAGCCCTAACCACAACAGCCTTTTTCCCCTGATGAATGAATATTAACTAAAAAACTTTCATTTTCCTCACAGCACTTAGGAAGACAGCTAGTGAAAACAAGCACTGGTCAATGTATTTTAAGCACATGCATTCATGCATGCATAACTGTTTATAAGAACTATACTACTAACTTAGTTGACATCATCATCTCACAGGTTTAAAAGGTGGAACAGCTCTACAACCATGAAAGCCTTTAATAAAACAGATAAAGTTAAAATTTGATTATCCTATATGGCAGATAGTTTGCAAACAATAAGCTAGTGACAGTCTTTAGGTACACAGAATGAGTAAGAACGCCAATGAGTGGAAGAGCTAAAAGTTATTTTATAATTAAAAACAGGTGAACTAATTAAGACTCCCAATAGCAGACATTCAGAAAATCCATTCCTGTTACCACCTTGGAGAGGGGCGATACCACATATGTACAGAGACTGGGAGAACTCTCAGTCTTGAGAACAGCTCTGCTGAGAAGGACTTAAGAGTTCTGGGCGATGAAAGTCTTAACGTGAGCCAGCAGTGTCTGCTTGCAGCCAGGAAGGCCAACAGTATCCTGGGCTGCATCAGAAGAGGGGTGGCCAGCAGAGAGGGAGGCAACTGTCCCTGTCCAATGACCTAAAATTATTATGCTCAGGACCACTGCTAATGTGGTATAAAACGTAAACTGCAATTTAATATAATTTTATTTCTGCAAGAAGTATTAAGTAAGTACTTAAGGAATTTTTTTTGCCTCCAGTAGAGTCGGAGCAAATGTTTCTTCTGTAGTAACATTAAAAAAAACAAAACAAAAAAACCCACTAAGATTAGATAAAGTCTCTCTCCTATTCCTTTAATTTCCTGGAATACCAGGAATTATGACTTAACTAATAAGTTTGGGAGTTTTATTTCTTCCATTAGAAGCCTTAATGATTAATTCTACTAACATGTAGGAAGTCCAGTCCTGACAGAATACGATAATTGCGACCTTCTAATCAAGACAAATTTATCAGTGTTAAATTCTCTTCATACAGCTTAAGAAAAGCATTTTTCAAACTTAATGTTTTGTTTTTTGAAAACAGTAGAAGGACATCTTCAATAACTAATCTCTTGAGCTGTATTTGAGTTATTAGTATTTTCTTCTACTAAAGTTTCTGAAAATAATGGTAATGATATCATGTAAAAATAAAGAAAGTTTTCCTAAAGATGTCTATATTATCCATCTAGTTGCTCCAACTGCTCCTCAACTACTGTGTATGCAGAAGGCTGCACAGACAGGCAAGTGCTTCCCCCTCCTCTCTGCAACATGTATAACGAAATAGCATCTTAGAGAAGTAGGCCTTAAATACTTCCCAAAATTGTCACCTCCTCTGATCTGTTTACTTACCAGACATTAGACCATATTTTGCATTTTCTGTTTACTATTCCTATATATCTTCCATCCCTGTTTTTAAGGAACTACGCTGCCTAAAATTCTTCTCAGATTATGTAAGCATACTCTCATTTTACCTTTCAAATCACTAACTGAACTTGAATGAAAACTTATCCAAGCACATGATAAGCACTGTTTACTAGAACTCCCCAGGAGACTATTTCACATTTTATACCTACAAGAACCATCTTCAGCTGGAAGAAACTAACCTTGCTAATAAATATTACCTCTTAGTGCACATCTGTAATTCATTTTTTATACTTAGATATTCCATAAGCAGGTTAAAGCAAGCCAGAGTTTTTCATTTAAAGAAGACTAAGTGATTGATGAAATAAACCTTATTATTTTTCAAATCACGGTAAGAGCTGCATTGCTGCTTAATTCACAGGGTACAGGGCTACTGAGTAAGATTTCCTTCCAGCTAACAGTATGAAAAATTTCCTCACTGCAGCTAGTAGCAGCACCTACCATCCACCAAAAAAAGTTTCCCAAGTTTTACCATTACACCCCATCCATGCTGGTTACTTTTAAGTAAAGGCTTTATTGTTATATTAAACAGACATTTTAAAGAATCTGAACTATTACATATTTGGATTTTCTGTGGAACGCTGAAGTACTAAGGATTGAACAGTAGGCCTCAAACCAAAGTTGATCTCTAGATCAATCTCACAACCCAGCATTACATATCATCAGTATAGGATCATTTGCAAAATATGTATCTTGGACAGAACACATCATTAGCAAGAGATGTAGCTTAGATAAAGTGTTATGATAATGTATTAACCTTTCCTTGTTTAGAAGCATAGTGTCAAGGCCTACTAGTACACAAACTTACTTCGTTCCTCCTTGAGTCCTGGCCAGGCTTGAGGTGGAATCCAAAGGGAGAACAAAACCAGATGTTTCCACCTAACTGTGGACTTGTTTATTCAACAATATGAAAGCTGTATGCTCTTGCAGCGAAGCTGGAGACCTTACCTACAAGTGGACGCACTGTGTAGGACCTCCCAGTTGCCAGGAAAGGCTCTGCAAATCCTCGCTGCAACCAGGGTTCCCCATCAACTGCGGATCTCGATGATGGTAAAGTATTAGGGAAACTGGTGATGCATGTTTCTTAATCACTATTGCTATCCTCAAGCAGTAACGGTTAGGTGCTCTGCCTTGTTCTGCATTATTCTTGCTGTATCGTTTCACTTATTACTTCACTGCTTTAAACTTAAAAGATAAATGTATTTCTTTAACTTGGTGTCTGTGACCTTTGTGCTGATCTCATCCGCTGGCAAAACAAACACCTACAAAAACAAGTTAGCAGATTATGCAGGGAACATTTGATGACTTACAGATAGATATGCACTGATGTAAATAGCAATAGCCTACCACCTGTTTCAATACAATCTCCTCACTAGGCTCCAGTATATTTAAGAAAAATACTTGTATTAGATTACAGTCTTTCTTTCCAAAATTCACAAAACAGACTAGCCGTTGTGACAGATCCTTGCAGAGCAAAAATACAGTTTATAAAAATACAACTAGTAAATAAATATGGGGTTATGACAAACTTACAGCCTGGCAATCTGGTATAAACACACACATAAACACCTGAAAAATCACCACAAAGTGTTTTAAGTATACTTTGATATCTGCATGAACACAGTCAAAAAAGAAAATCAACCCAACTAATTTCAGCAACAAACTTTCTCTTTTGCCTTCACATGCTTTTAATAATATTATTTGATTGGAAAAACTACTTTCAATCCTCAAACAGGCAGCTGTGAAATGTGGCTAAGTAGCAAACCCTCTAGTGGCTGACACTGTTGTTGAAACTGTTCGGAGAAGAACACTTTACTGACAGGAGAAAGAATAATCCTTTGGCAGAGATTTGTAGAAACCTCCTGTAAAATCTATGAGCAACAAAGTGTCCATAAAATATTCTAGTGTAGCTTTTTTCAAGCTACATGCTTACTCAAATAGTAAGAATAACAACCGCTAAAGGCAAAGTAATACAAAAAAAAAGTTAGTAGACAACTTTATCTTGAGTATACACAGCAAATTAAAGAATTTCTCTGAACTCTGGGAACTTGCATAGCATGCAGACTCTGTCACACACAGATATGTATACACTCATGTACACCAGAATTTCGCAATTGCAATGGAAGTACAGATATACAAGACCTGATATATCTCTGTCTCCCCTGCATCTCATCCCTCTAAACAATAAGCTAACCAGAGGCCAGCTAGTTTTTCCTTTTTGTGGACTTTAAAAATATGGACAAAGGATAAAAATGGGATGACTAGCTTTGCTTTCATTGTAAGAAACACACTTGATCTGTTTTTCATCCTGCTTTCTCGTAAAAGACAGCAGAAGTGCCATGAGTGGATGCATTATTCAAACTGGTGCTTCTGCACAGGAATTAGCTCATCTTTGTCTAAAGTTTTTCAAAGTTTTTGATGTTCCTTTGACAAGCACATCTGCAAGACACATTCACCTTAGTTTGAATCAACAATTCAGAGATCAAGGCTTCTCCCACTCTTCTGGGCTTTAGATAAACTGGAAGCAGTTTGGGAACTCCTGATCAAATCCTTCTGCATTATGTTTAATTACCTGTTAATTACCGGTTACTCTACTCTCCTGCAGTTTTTCGGAGAAGGAAGAAAGGCCTACAAACTACTGCAGAAGGAATGGTACACCAGTGGGTTTTACATCCAAAAGGTAATAATATTTAAATGCCAATCCTCAAGTCACGTGGGCTGACTATAAGTAACGGATGATAACACTGTATGTTCACTAAACCAGACAGGCAATCAGTATGTGTCAGCTGATGGTTACAATTAACCACAGGCTTAGGATTTTTCTTGAAACAGAACAAAGACAGACAACACACATTAAAAAAAAAAAAAAAAAAAAAAAGCCTTGACAAAACTGAAGTAATGAAATTATTAAAGAATTAAAATCCTGAGGTAAAGGGGTTGGAAATGGGAAATGACACACGTATGCCACACTCAAAAAAATAATAAGAAAGAAAACCCCAACAATCTTGTTTAAATTATAGGTTTGAAGTTTGGTTGAATTAAGTAAAATTATCCTTCTGAAATTCCCTCCAGGTATCAGGAGAAAGGACTACACTTCAAGAATATGTAAATAATACCTAGGGAACAAAAGAAAGTTTTCTCCAAGAGAAGGTATTGGAAAAAACTTCACAGATTTAGTCTGCTTTTAGAGTTTACCAACAATAAAGCCAGCTGATTTAAATGTTACAGTTGCTTATTTGACCTGTCTCCCACATCAGTAACATCACAACTACATGTAATAATATCTAGCTAACGGACTAAATACTGCCATATTTACATCTTGCCATATGGTTGTTCTTTGAAGAGTTCTTTGTTTCCCAAACTAATCCAAATAACACAAACCAAAACAGAACACAAAAATCAAAAAAAAATGTATCCAAAGTTTGGTATTAAAAACACATCCTGATTGTTCCACTGGACAGGAATCAAGCTAAAAAAAGAAAGAGAGTAGGCTAAAGTCAAATGAGCTTGCAATAGCACACTTTAAAAAATTATTCATTAACATAAACTTTTAATTTCCACATTAATTCATGTACAGATTTTTAAATTAAAAAAAACTAACTACTAATCTATTTCCCTCTCAACAGGTAGGAAGAAAAACCATAATACTTATTTATATGCATTCTTTGGCACAACTAAACCAATTTTCCAAAAATTATATTGCTAATTACTGCAATACTGTGCATACTTTCAATACTAGAACTCTGAAGACACAAGTGTAGAACAGCATTCTCAAAGAGTTCTTTCAGAGCTGTACTTTACTCTTCCCTCAAGCAGTTTGACTAGGAAAAACTTGTGTTGTTCTGGAACAATATGTTTACCTAACAAAAGCAGACTTATGAGACAGAAATTTAACAGCACAATTTCAGCATTCTTCTATTCTACTCCAAAAACAGCCGGTTTAGCCACCTTGCTTTAAAAACAGTAAAATGAATCCCTCCCTAATATTAGTATATCTCTCAGTAATATTAAGGTATGACTTTTCTGCTTGTGCCATTGCTACAATTCTTCCTGTGGCTTTACAAAACATGCCAGGACTCTGAAGCACAGTAGGGTTCTTAGACCATTCCCAGTTACTCTAAACAGCAACTCGAAACTACTTGCTGACTGAACCTTGTGTGTATGTTCCAATTCCAGTGACTGATCATTTAATAAATGCTAGAAGGTTATGCTTTCACAAATATTTTGAAAGGATGTAGTATTTATTAAAATCCCAGAGAATCTTCCCTGTATAACTTTATTCAAAGGCAAATCTCAAGTCCAAAGTCCAAAGGTAATCTTAAGTTGTCCATAATTGTTCAGCCTACTTCAAACTACTGTGCTTTCAACCATAGGGAAGAACATCTATCGACATCAGGGCAACAAGTTGTTACAGGTCACTACAATTGCCTTAAGTTGAAAACTTCTGCACTGTAGCAAATTTGAATTCTCTTAGCTTCTCATCACTAACAGACAGCCACTCTCCTCCCTGAAACCAGCATACACACAAAACCAACAACTGCTTGGGACACTTTATCATAATACAGCACTGCCCATCATTGTGTTTGCTACCATTCTAAGGTAAATGCAGCTTTAAGTACTACAATGCAAGTGTTTTGGCCTTACTCATTCTTTTAAAGATGCAGCTCACTTAATATATTTGTAAGAAGATTTATTGCTTGGTTAATAGTTACAAAGACAGATCTCTGGAAATTAGACAAGGAAACATCTACCTGAAAAGTGAGGTATTTCTCTGTTCTCTGTTTAACTGCCTCCTCATAGGTCATAGCTAGTCTTTCAACAAAGGCTGATGATCTAAGTTTTAATTGCTGTTGTCTGAGAAATGAAGGCACGAGGATGCCCCAAACATTCTGAAGAGCAATACCAGGGCAAACATACCAGCCTGGCTGTTAGAAGGTAATGGAGTGGTAAAACTGAATGAAGTGTGGCAACCTATGTAAATCAAACTCTTGAGTTCACATCTATCCAAGAGGCTGTTTGATCTTTCACTAACATTTTTCAGGGTCCAACCGCCAGTGCTCTCAACAAATCAAGCTAGCAGATGCTGCTACATACAGCTGCAACTGAAGGAATGTAAGTTTGATATCATATTTTTATAGAAAGAGGAAAAAATAGACTTGCCAATTTCACAGACCACTTTCATCAGTACTCTGTAGACTATAAGTAAAAAGAATTTTCTTGAGCAATGCTTTTTCAGAACTTACAAATCCAGAATGCCTGAATTCTCAACGATGTACTGGACTAAGAGAAGCCACCACGACACTGAATTGATAATAAACAAAATTTTTCTAAGCAATCTTAAGAATTTTTGACATTAGTTTTGTAGAGCAATTATTTTGATTACATATTTGGAACATTATTTCCTAAGGCTTCAACAACTTCATTCAATAACTTCCACAATCAAGAACATATTTTGTTTCCTGCCCTCAGACATGACAGTCTTCAAGAATCCACATTCAACTTCTGCAGCTGTTTTATAACTCAGAAAGAAATCACTCTTTGATTGAAGATATGCAGTGGCAGATTATCAGTTTAGGGAATTTAATGTCATAACAAGCCAACACCACCATGAAGCAAAATAAGCCAAGTAATTACATACAACAGAGAATCACAGAAGGGCCTCATTTAAAAGGGATCTCAAAATCTTCAAAATCTCTCAAAGATTACCTAGCTGCCAGCCACTGGGATCAAGCACTGGATCAGGCTGCCCAGGCCCCCATCCAGCCTGGCCTTAAACACCTCCAAGGATGGGGCAGCCGCAACCTCTCTGGACATCCTGTTCCAGCACCTCACCACTCTCAGAAAAAAAATTCACCAACATCTAATCTAAATCTCCCTTCCTTTAGTTCAAAATCATTTCCCCTTGTCCTATCACCATCTATCTGTGTTAAATGTTTTTTTCCCTCCCATTTATAATTTCTCTTTAAATATTCAAAGGCTGCAATGAAGTCTCCCCAGAGCCTCCTCTTCTCCAGACTGAAGATGACCAGCTCTTTCAGTCTGTCTTTGTAGCAGAGGTGCTCCAGCCTTCTGATCGTCCTTGTGGCTCTCCTCCAGACTACCTCCAAAAGCTTTACATCTTTCCTGAATTGGAGGCCCCAGACCCAGACATATTACTCTACATGGGACCTCACGAGAGGAGAGCAGAGGACAGTCACCTCCCTTGCCTGGCTGCCACTCCTCTTTCGATGCAGCCCAGGATGCAGTTGGTATTCAGTGCTCACTACTGACTCAAGTCTTTCAGCTATCAGGAGCCCTAAGTCCTTCTCAGCAGGGCTCTCAAGGTGATCTTCTCCCAGTCTGTACATGTATCTGGGACTGCACCAACACAAGTGCAACACCTTATGGAACTTCATTAGGTTTACACAGGCCCACCTTTTGAGTTTGTCAAGGTCCCTTTGGATGGCTTCCATGTGCTGTAGCAACTGCACAACTCTGCTTGGTGTCATCTGCAATCTTACTAAGTGCACCCTCAATCCCATCATCTGTGAAATTGATATAGCTGTTAAAAAGAGTCCCAAGGCTGACCCCTAGGGGACCCAACACATGACCAGCCACCACCTGGATGAGTCAACTACCACAATCCTCTGGCTGCAACCATCCAACCATTCCTTATTCACTGAATAGTCCACTCTTCAAACTCATCTCTCTTTAATTTAGAGATAAGGATGTGGTGCAGGACCATGTCAAAGGTCTTGCAGAAGTCCAGGTAGATGACATCAGTTGCCTTCATATCAATATTTAAGACTTCTGACACAGCAACTAATTGCTAATTTTAAAAGCAGGCAAAGATAATGAACATTCAAAATTTTTATCATTACAAGCCACTGTTCACACTGAATAAAATTAATATGAACAATGAATAAAAATAAATAAATAAATAAATGCTAGAAACCTTAAGCTAAATAACCAATAAGGATATTGACAAATAAATAATAATTTGACACAAAAATACAGAGTAACAAAATAACTGACATGGAACAGTTCTGAAAAAGCAATTACAATGCATTACCTTTATATACAATCAAAAAGATGACAAGTTGTTCTATGAGCCCTTTAGTCATGGATTTGAGACATGCACACCTATACTTCTTCCATAATTAACAGTATAGTAACATCATAACAGACAGCGTAGAATGTATTAGAGACATTCACTTCGATCTCTGTCTTACCCAAATATTGACTGCCTCAACACTGTTCAAAATCTCGGTTCTCTTTTTTTAAATTAACTGGGAAAGGAATTGAAGACAGTAAGTTAGAACTGAAAAAACCTCCTCTAGTCACATGAAAAATGGACAAGTAATTTCATTGAAAGTTACTGTAATGAAAGACTAAATATTAACATTTTGCAGGTTGATGCTGATACAGAGATACTAAGCCACTAATGAAAGAGTAGAAAAAAAAGTCATTTCTACCTATACATTTGATTCTAGGAAAAGCTTACGGACACTGTTAGACACTTTAAATCAGTAGTAATCACCCTCATCCTTTCTCTGATCAAGAGAAAAAAACTGGACTCACCGAAACTGATACCTTGCCTTTTATTTTCATCTTGAAAAACCTGAGCAACTACAGTCATCAGCTGAATTTGTCTTACCTATTTTCTCCACTTCCATGTATTTAAACCTCTCTTTTAAAGAAGAGTTTATTCTTCTTTAAAACAGTTCTCTAGCACTCAAGTAACTATCTGCACTGGAAAAGTATATCACTTAAGTGATCGAAGGTAAGAATTTTAATTCTTTTGCCACAGCTACTAACAGATAACGTGCTCTTTGTTTTTCAGATCAAGTGCTGAGTATTCATTCTGTATCTATGACATTACTGCAACTACCAGCCTAAATAGATTGTCAGCTTTATATGGTGAATAGCTGCAATACACAAGCCACTGAGAACAAAATCCTGCATTATATTACCAGCTACAGCTAAATAAGCTAGTTTTTTTGTCATTCTTTTCCAATAAATTTGGATGGCCAGAGTACTTTGAAATGAAAACTCTTACTTGTAGAAGAGCTGTGTTGCTGTAGAGAAAAAAAACCCAGATCTCTAATACTGATCATTTAAATACTCCGTCAACACTGGATTAATGTGAAATGGAATGGTAAGAACTTATTCAGCTGCTGATTATACTGTTTTGTTTTTTTAAATAAAAGATGAGAACCCTCAGCTCTCAACATAATATGGTATTTTGCTTATATTCAGGTCTGATTTTCTGGTGGAAAATAAAACGCATCCTCCATATGTAGAAGTTGAGAGGGAAAAGAGAAAAGTAAAATGAGGGCAAGAAGTCAAGCCACTAAGAATGAAAACTGCTTTGAAATCACTGTTGTTCCCTCACAGATAACATGCATTCATTGGACTATGACAGTAAACTCTGGCCAAAAATCTTGTGTTCAAATTGTTTTATTGCATATGAAAATAATTTATTGCAAAAATGAGAAAAATAAGAAAGCACATTCATCAAGACAGGACTTCAAGAAACATCAAGAATAACATCTTTAATCAGCAACAACAGGTAGACAGATAGAGGTCCTTCTCTCCCTTTTAGTTTGGCAATCTCTGCAGAAAGCTTTGTATCTGACCTGAAACAGATCGACTAACAAACTTTTAACTACGACTTATTTCTTGAGATTTTCTGAGATTTTGAATCACTCCAGTTAATGATAACAAGAAAAAACACATCCTTCCTTGTTTTGGAAGTACAGATGCAGAGAGAGAAACTAAACTGATCTTTAGTATTTAAACAAGGTTGAGTCTACTCACAGAGAAGGTGTCTAGCTCCAATTATTGGAGGGAGAGAAGATTATTTGATATATGTAAACCTGACAGTGAGATTAAGACACAACGGGTCAAACGTTTGCCCAACCAGTTTATTACAAATCCTAGCTGCTTAGGGAGACGGGGAAGGGAAGACGGGCAGTAGAAAAGAGATAGGAAATAAAAGCAAGGAGTCTTTGTAGGAAGCGGGAGAGACAGTCACCACCATGGATCCAGCGCTGCTCATAGTACATCCATTGGTCCAAGGAACTCATCCAGTCACCATGGGGAATGGGAGAAAGCCCAGAAGCTTTGCACCGTAGCAGCAAGCAGGCCCCAGGGGATTCCTTCTTAAGAGAATTTTTTTTCCTCAGGGAATTCCCCCAACTGCTTAGTTTAGTGGGGGCCTTTTATCCCTAGCTTCTCAGGTGTTTGTTTTTTTTTTTCCTTCTTTTCTCACTGTTAGCAAGACACTCTTGGCCCTCCAGATAAGACAGCAGGGAGTGGTCCTTCATTTGCCAATGTACACGCATTATTGCCTTTTGCAGTGGTCAGCTCCTTCAAGTCCCTCCCCCCCCCCCAACCCCCCCCGGCCACGAAAAAGCCTGCTTGTCCAGCTTTTGCTTATCTTTACAATCATAAGCAGAAGTATTGTGGCACGGTGACTCCCACCACTTGCCTCCTAGATAAGCAGCAGTTGCCAGTCCGAGTCTTATTGCCAAAAGGCCTCACAAAGCAAGTTTTGAGCCAAGAAAAAAAAAAAAAAAAGAAGGGTTCAGAAACCGCCTCTCACAGACAGGGACAAAGAAATTCAGAAAGGGAAAAACATACACATCTGACAATGAAAATAGCATCTCAGAAGGCAGGGTATCCATTCTCATAAAAGCAGACTAACCTTCTATATACAGATTTCTATTTGTCCAGTAGATAAACAGAGTGCACACAAGACCACTCCTGCCTGTCATGTGGATCCCTGCTTTATATCTAACCTTGTGCCAACCCCACCCAAATGTACAGTCTCCCAGAAATGTGCTTAGAGGCCTAAGTATGACTGAAAAGTACAATGCTTACATGCAGCAGAAACCAACAGAAACCAAGGGAAGAGCGTACCAGCTTGGTTACTTTGATTATGGAACATGAGGACAGAAAGCATTGTAGTTAGTGGACCAGACGTTTCTAAGCTCTCATCCGTTAACTTGCACCCTGCCCTTAGGCAGATTATATCACTGTACAACATCATGAGGAAAGCAACTCATTAACAGATTGGTTAATGGCAGCATGCCATACTACTTAGCCTAATTAGACCAATATCCCAGTACATACAGGCCTATGGTCCTCCATGGAGGACCTCCAAACATATACCCATGAGCTAGGCATGAAATAGGCAATATATAAGGAAGCCTTTGAAAGCCTGGATTTAGTAGAATTTTCAGCTGGAATGAGGGACCTAATTTTACAAAAGGCACCCTCCCACCATTACGGCATGTTACTTTCTATACTAAAACACCTGGTGGCCTCAGAGGCCATTATTCAGCAGGCCACCCAGCTGGTGGCCGATCTGGGGGAGACGGAGCACTTAAGAGTAAGGCGTAATACTAGGGCAGTGGAAGGGGCTGAGGTATATCCAGTTGTTAAAACCAGAAAAGCCACCCCACAGCCACCCCAACTGGGCCCCATACGGGTGTCCCAAATGTTTAACAACCTTATACGGGCCGGGGTGGCCCTTGCTAAAATCAATCACCAACCTAATCCCATTTTGCTTCAACTATGGAAACAAATAAGGGACAACCAAAAATTTCAAAATACCCCCAGAGGAGCAGGGGTACAAATAATTAAACAAGTACCAGAAAAAGAGGACTTTATGGTCCCTAATAAAAGGAAAAAGCCTCCTCAAGTGACTCGAGCTATGATGCCTGAGCCACCTGAGGACAAAGACCTGGTCACTGGACATGTCATGGCACAACAGGGGAAGTTAGTCCCCCTGTAACTAGGACCTCAAGATGGGACTGGAGGCCCTATGTCAAATTGACTATTTTTTGGTCCCAAAAGAATATACAGCAAGTTATGGCACTAGTTGATATGGGCACAGAAATGCCATTTATGGTGATCCAACCAAATTCCAGGGAGAAGAGAGATGATCGGTGGCTTTGGGATACAGACCATTCCTGTTACCCAGACGTGGTTGAAACTGGGGGTTGTGAATATCCCGCCCTGGGAGTATAAGGTGTCTATTGCTCCAGTACTCAAGTTGTACTTAGACATTTTATGGGGTCTGGCTCTCCAGACAACCATAGGAGAGTTCAGACTCCAACAGAGTTGTGTTAGTGTCCAGGCAGTGCATGCAATATTGGGAGACCATGAGAAGCATGAGCCTATTTACCTGCTGGAACCGCTCCGGATTACTAATGTGAAGCAGTATAGATTCCTGGGGGGCAAGATGAAATACCAAGGACTGCACAGGAATTAGAATAAGCTAGGATTATAAAACCTGCACATAGCCCGTATAATTCCCCTACATGGCCAGTGTGAAAGACAGATGGCACATGGAGAATGACAATAGATTATAGAGAATTAAATAAGGAAACGCTGCCTGTTCATGCAGCCGTACCCAGTATTGCCTCCCTAATGGAGGCATTGAGTAGGAAAATAACAACCTACCATTGTGTCTTAGACTTGGCGAATGCATTCTTCAGTATTCCAATTGCTGAAGAATCTCAGGACCAGTTTGCATTTACATGGCAAGGCAGGCAGTGGACCTTTCAGGTCCTGCCCCAGGGGTACATACATTTCCCAAAATATTGTCACAACCTAGTGGCGCATGACGTGGCAAATTGGGAAAAACCTAATAATAACTTGTATCATTATTTTGATGATCTCATGTTGACATCTGACTCACTGGAGACATTAGGACAGGCAGCAGATTCATTGATCACCTACCTGCAGGAAAAAGAATGGGCTATAAACCCTCAGAAGGGGCAGGGTCCGGGCCTGTCTGTGAAATTCCTGGGGGTAGTTTGGTCAGGAAAGACCAAAGTACTACCCACTGCCGTAATAGGGACTGGGAATGCCTGAACCTTTCCTACGACACCAAAGCAGCTGCAGGAGTTCTTAAATATATTGGGATACTGGCGTTCCTTCATACCTCATTTAGTGCAGCTGCTGAGACCTTTATACAAACTCACAAAAAAGGGCCAACTATGGGACTGGGGGGAGAATGGAACAAAGGCTTTACAAAAGGCAAAACTGGCTGCTAAACAAGCCCAGGCACTGAGTATATTTCATCATACCCTCCCATCAGAATTGGATGTTCATGTCACTCAGGACAGCTTTGGCTGGGGCCTGTGGCAACGCAAGACTTCCATTCAGACCTCAGTCAGGTTTTGGCCTCAGGTCTGGCAGAAGCAGAAGAAAGATAAGGTATGATCGAGAAACAGTTATTGGCTGCCTATTCTGCGTTGCAGGCAGTAGAGCCAATAACTCAAACAGCAAAGATTGCGGTAAAAACAACTTTGCCAACTCGGGGTGGGGGGGGGAGAGGGGCAGAAGATCTAACCCACATTCCTAAGACAAGGGTAGCCCAAGCACAGACAATGGCACAATGGGTCGCCTATCTCAGCCAGAGGAGAAGTCTGTCTTCAACACCACTAAAAGAAACACTCCAGAAGATCCTAGGCCCAGTGACATACCACAGTGATGTGCCAGAAGAGACGATGGTCGCTCCTCTGGAAGAGTCTCAAACAGGAAGGGAAATATCCCATTCTGGAAAATGGCTGGTATACGGATGGGTCCAGCAAAGGTAACCCAAGCAAGTGGAGAGCAGTGGCGTACCATCCCTCCACTGACACAATCTGGTTTGAAGAGGGGAATGGTCAAAGTAGCCAACGGGCGGAGCTGTGAGCTGTGTGGATGGTTATCACCAAGGAACCTGGTGACAGTGCACTGAACATCTGCACAGATTGTTGGGCTGTGTATCAGGGGCTCACTCTTTAGATCGCACAGTGGGCCACCCAAGACTGACCATCCACGTCCAACCAATCTGGGGCAAGGAGATGCGGTTAGACATATGGAACGTAGTTAAACATAGAACCATACGTGTCTACCATGTTTCTGGACATCATCCCCTGCAGTCACCAGGAAATGATGAGGCTGACATGTTGGCACGAAAACGGTGGATTGAGAACTCTTCTTCCAAAAACATCGCCCATTGGCTACATCAGAAGCTACGACACGCTGGACAGACGACAATGCGGGCAGCAGCAAAGGCATGGGGGCTGCCCATAACAATGTCAGATATCGTCCAGGCATGTCATAATTGCGACGTTTGCTCGAGGATGAGACCGAAACCCTTGCTAGAGACAACTGCCCACCTTGCCAGAGGACATAACCCTCTCCAAAGGTGGCAAGTTGATTATATAGGCCCTCTCCAGTGACTGGAGGAGGCCAGATATGCATTAACTTGTGTTGACAAGGTAAGTGGACTGGTACAAGCCTATTCGGTACCAAAAGCAAACCAGGCCTACACCATCAAGGCTTTAACCAAGTTAATGGTGGTATATGGGACTCCACAGGTCATCAAGAATGATCAGGGTACACACCTCACAGGCATGATGATACAGCGCTGGGTGGAAGAAAACAACATTGAATGGCGATTTCATCTGCCATATAATCCAATGGGAGCAGGGCTCATTTAATGTTATAATGGTATCTTTAAGGCTGCTCTGAAGATAGATTCTTGGTCCCTGCACGGGTGGATGAAGAGACTGCATGAAACCCCTGTGGGACCCGAACAGAAGACCTAGGGATGGCAGATGCAGTGCTTTCATGATGCTTCAGACGACCTGGGCCTCCCCTCTTAGGATCCAAATTGCAGGCACTGACAGTCAGGTAAGACCCTTAACAACCTTCTCCTCGATGCCCCTCAGAATCTAGAACCCGGTACCCACAGAATAGAATGGCTTTGGTAAGTGCAAGTAGAACCGAAATGGTGTGGACTACTTGTACCTTGGGGGAGATTATTAGAGGTGGGAGGCTCGATAGCCCCTCCTATAATCAGTACATAGCTTACTGACATTGTGGTCAACACTCTGGTCTTCACTGCTAAGGGGACCCTCATCATACCCCTATGGCAGATCAGAATCCACCCTTCGGTACCTGATATAGTTATGCAGTCACAGATATCAGGCCAGAGGGTGTGGTACAGACAGCCGGGACATGCCCCAGTGCAAGCTGATATCTTGACCCAGGACAGGAATACGGCCTGTATCTTGCCATGGAAGGCAGACCTCCTCCTCTTGGTACCACTGAAACACCTGTACTACGCCCTGTGACTCTTTTGAGTCTCTAGGATCACCAGAAGGAACGAAATGTCATCAAAGTGCTCCAGTGTCGCTGTGAGATCCAAACATGACACCTGGTGATGGCCTACGTGGTACTGATGGAACTTAAGACGGACTTGCACCAAGCAACTGCATGCCTCCAGTAATACCATCAAGCACTGACCCATGAGAAAACATCAACTTCGACTATGAACCAATCAATTGTCTTACACTGTGTCAACCTGGATCACAATGGGCAATTGTGTAAGTGTTGCAGTGTGCTGGATCCTGTATCAGGGAAGGCTCACCCTCCAGCTGACTCAATCATTGGTTCAAGCCATGAAAGGGCAGAGTGTACAGGAACTGCTGAGTCACAGCCTGAACCACTGATCGAGCACCTGGAGAAAAGACCCAGTCAGCCCTGGAAGCACAGGTGAAGGCAATTCACCTGTGTGACCAGAAGGGGTGAAGCCAGGCTCTACCCCTCTTAGACCACATTTAAGGGTTGACTGCCACTGAGGAATCTCTTACTGGAGATCCTTCCTTTGTGGAGTTTTTTTCTGTGAACATGGATCCACAGAAATGGGTGAGCATTCTTCTTCTTTTTTGGTAACGTTTTCTTATTGTGCTGGTCCTTCTGCCATTACAAAACCAGACACAATGAAGAAGATCTACTCTGTCCCAGCTGAAACCAGGACAGGTACACATTCAGAAGGAACTGTCACCTTAACAGGCTACTTACTCCCAAAGTTAGACACCTACTTTGTCTAGGTTGGGAACTTATGATGCAAGACTAGCTCTGAAGCATTAGGAAGACTCTAAAAACAAAAGAAAGATTCACCTTTCACCTTAAGTACAGCAATACATTTTATTGGTGCACTTTAACTTGCAAGCATTTTCAAATTTACAGATACAAGTAGTCTTAGACTTCACTAAAGTAGCTCCCCAATTGTTTGGGGCTAAGTCAAACAAAAAAACTTTTTTTTTGAAGCAAGTATTAAGAACTGTTTCGTTACCACATGCCACTAATCACTAGTGAGTGAACCCCACGCTCTTCAGTTGGGATAGCTGGCACAGTTACATGGGGACTACCAGCTTCAGAATCATCTGAGAAAAGTGTATGCATACAGCAATGCCAGAATTCAAGTGTAAACAAAGACAAGTCATCAAAGATGGCTAAGGATTTAACCAACTGATTATCGTGATAAAAAAGCTACCATAAGTCAGCTACGTAATAGCAAATGCAAAACTGAGAACACAACACAGGAACAGGTGAAATGATACTTACCTGCTGTTCAAACCACCATATAAAATTGAAGCTCAATTGTCATTCTAAAATAATTGAAATCCATGCAACTACTCCTAAAACAAACACTACTCTCACCAGCATTTGCAGGTGTATAACTTGAATAATGTTTCTGAGTATTCAAAAAGCAAGGGGAACAAACAAAAAAATCACAACCAAGTGGTAAGAAAAACCCATAAAAACTAACCTTTACCAAAAGGCTATAAATATCTGCCTGTGTTTACAGTACTTCTAGTAAATCTTATACTGCAAACAGATGCCAAAAATTAAATATATATATAAAACATATCATATACCTCAACATCATCTCCACTGCTTTTCAATAATTGCAAATACAGGAATATATAATCAGGTAGTATTTATTCACCACAGTTAATGACAACAGTTTCTAACAACATTTTGTGGAACCATTACAATAAAGTTTGCAAGTACGTAGATCAAACAAGACCTCACATAGCTTGGATTTAGCAATTTTACAAAATCAAAGCAAATAAAGATGTTTGTGCATCTGCAGGAGCATACACAGCAACCCAACAACCAAATCAATTCACCTCCTAGATTCTTCAGCAAATTCACATTTTAGACTATAATGGGATGTTAAATCAAACCACTACCACATCATGAAAGAACTCCTTGAATTAAATAATTTTACCCTCATTTGATAAATGTTTTAATGATATGACACCTCTTTGTCACTAGAATCAACTGTATACACATAAATACATATTAGTTAACTACACCACTTCAAGGAACTAAACACTTATCCATGCTATGAAGATGTGGACAGGAGGGATGGGAAGTAGTCTGAAACCTGATGGAAGGAAGGTCAGATTCCCCATTCTTTTAAGTCATGCAGTATGCTGACACCTAAGTAGCATCTGCATAGCAAGCATCTTCATACACAGAAAGTACTTACCAGGAAAACAATCAAGATCTCCATCTGCTCTCCTACCATAAAACTACCAAATTCTGAAGAGTAGTCAGACAAAGAAAATGAGAAAATCTATAATAAAAATCTCTCCTACCTCTTATGAAAAACAAGCTGCCTGGTCATAGAAGATGACCTTCCATTACAGTGATTCTATCCTTTAGTTAACTTCAGCTAACAACTTCTAAACACTATTGTTTTAAACTATTTGTCACATCAGTTTTAGGGTAACTTATAAAAACATACTCAGATACCCATACGATTAGGAAGTCAAGTCTGACCTAATACATGAGAGGAAAGTAAGCCAGGCAAAACAAAATAAAAGAATGTCACAAGCCTTAAAGTCTGCAAAGACTGGTCTTTTCTTCAGAATAGAACTTTACTGAAATTCTTTCATTATTCTAACACTAGGCAAGTAATGCATTACACTAAGAAAAAAAAAACAACAATCAACAAACTTAAACACTTTAGAGGAGCTACTGCATCAGCTGGCTATTTACAGATCTCAAGACATCAAAGAGCACAGAGCTTGGCAACTGTAAGCAATGCAGGTAAAGGACAAGAAGTCAACATAAGAATGCTACATAAATCAAAATAGTACACAGAAAATACTAAAGCATGAGATAAACTAAAGGTATGTGTTCTCTTCAGGGCTTGACATTTTAATTGATAATTTCAGATATGTAGAACTACAGTGAGTCATGACTTAAAAGAATTCACAGAAAAATACTTCTTTGTAAAAATGTATCTGTTCATTTCCAATGTAACCAACAAACTGATCACAAAGGCTTCTCTCTCAGGCCTGATTCCCAATATGAGACAGTGAACAGTTCCAGAAAAGAAGGTTTTACTAAGATTTAGCTTTTAAGTTAGCTAGACATAGCCTTACACTATCCACATGAAAAAAAAAAAACAAAAAAAACAAAAAAAAAACACTTGTTTGTCCTCACTTCAAGACACCAGAGGCGTGACAATTTGGCAAGTTATGGAACTAGATCAGATTATCATGGGACACTTTAACCAACAGTACTGATATACATATATATAGATAGATTGATTATAGATCTTTTTTTAACCAACTCATCAACACATCTAAGGCAGAAGAACTATCTTCTAGGTGTCAATTAACCAGAACAAAGTGGAAGTGAATTTTACAGAACAATTTATAGAAACAAAACTAGGTCACAGAGTAAGAAATGTGACTATTAAAGTCGTTCTTTTCAGACAAATCCATTATCTAAACACATGCATTGTGTATGGTGTATTTTTATTTTGTACATTTTGACCATTTTGTTCAGTAGCCTAAGGACCAACTTAAGTATCCAAACACCTATTTTAGAGGCAGGAGCTGCATATCTCAGTTTGCTTTCAGAAACTTTTCACATTATTAGCAGAAAAACAGTGTGACTGCAAAATTTAGTGGCTATGATAAATAACGACATATTACCTACAACAAGTAAACTATTCTAGTGGCTTTACCAACATTGCCTTCTTGGGCAGGTTATTAAGTATAAAGAAACTGTAACTGTGCAGGAACCTAATGATGTAACATGTTACAGACTTTTGCTCAGACTTTTCCATCAGAGTAGTACAGTTGGCTCAGGAGCCATGACATAGATAAACATTCCAAAATGATCTTGTAACCTGGATGACTCCAGTCAAGTTTTACGTTGTTGTAAATTCATTACTATCATTTATTTTCTCCTTGTGCCCAGTTAATCAACACTTGTTAATGACAGGAAAAAACAGATGAAAAAAAAAGTCACAAAATTAGGAAGTATTTATATGTGATACTACACTTTCATGCTACAATTAAGTAACTATGTATTATATGACTATGCTGTCCCAGCACTCATCAACTACAAACTTCCAAAGCAGAGTAGACAAAGATGACAGGCCTACTACATTTGTTACTTTAGGGCAATGTCCATGTATTAAGAGAAGCCGTGGCTATCCATGTCTGTAGGCTCGGAATAAAGCTCGCGTCTTTAAATACAATATTTGAAGAATCAAATATTTACTATGAGTTACAATAACACTTCTTGAAAGCAAAAGCAAGTATCTTATCTCTGCACTTTCAGTATTCACCCCTACAGTTAAAACTGACATGTAAATTGGCTCTGCAGCAGGTCATTTTGGACAAACCCAACAACAAACATTATTTTGGTTTTAGGCTGCAAGAAAGCAATAAAATAAGCAATTTTTATCGAAGCCAGAAGGAGGTGCTCTGAATAACTGAGGTCAAGGAGTAACAAACTGAACACTCGCCTGGTGATAGGCGAGGTCAGAAGCACGCTGTCTTGTTTCCATAGAGGAGCTCCCTTAAGCCAGAATGCCATACCTTTTCAACAAAAAGGAAAGCTGGAAAGCAGAAGTGTTCCTTTTAACAAGGACAAAGTGCTTCAGTTTGCTGTTGTACTCACAAGGGCAAATTAATCTGTGACAGAAAACTACCAACATGAGGACTGGGCACATGTTAATTCCAGTTTGTATTCCATGACCTGCCAGCTGTTTGAGCTATGAACAAGATGAAATACGGAATGTAAAAAAAACATGAAAAGCCTGTGGTATTGTTTTTACCTACACAATGCCTGTTCTGACTCCAGTAGTTCAGGTCTTTCAACCTGACTGTGGCGAGCTGTTACCTTAATCTAAACTACACCCTGAAATGAAGGAAACAGCCCTCGATCGTTCTACAAGTGTAATACAGTATTCCACCTCTGCCAGCAATGTGATGCATCAGCCTCCCCCCACCCAAAAAAAGAAAATGATACGCACATTCCAACCAAGCCTCCCTCTGCAGGGCTCATCTAACTCTCCCCCTTCCTTCTGCCCTCCCCCAGCCTTGCCAGGTTCCCAAACTCGCTCTGATTTTAGGTTTCATTTTGTTCCAAACAGCAAAACGAAAGGAGAAAGCACCCAAAGCAAGGATCCTTACCCTTGAAATCCCACCATGCGTGCAACAAGGAGGGTGAACTGTTTTTTCCCCTTTTTTTTTTTTTTTTGAAGGGCGCTGAGGGGGGAGGGGGAAGAAACAAAGCCTACATGGAGGAGAGGCTTAAGCGGCGGAGGCAGAGGGAGAAGGCGGAGAGCCCGGCGGAGCTGCAGGGTGAACGTCAGCCATGTTGTGTGTATGTGTTGGTCGAGTATTTACAAACCTGCAGCTGCAGCAGCGCTAGGAGCCTGGGACAGAGGGGGAAAGCAGGGAGAAAGAGAGACGGGGAGGGAGGGGAGAGAGGCACCGGAGAGCGAGGGAATGGCGGGAGGAGGAGGAAGCGGCGGCAGCGGCAGGAGACAAAGGACGGCGCACTACTGGGCGCAGCGCACACCCTCGCGCTCACGCACACGTTCGGGTGCCTCACGGTGGCCGCCAGCCCAGCGCGCACCACGGGGAGCGTCAGCGCGCCATCTCCCGCAACCACAGTCTCCGGTCACCGCTACCAGCCCGGCCTCGCCGCGCGCACACCCCTCGCCCCGCCGTTCCGCGGCGCTGCTCCCCACCCCCGCTAGCCGCCAGCAGCCCCAGAGCAGGCCCCAACACGCGACACAACAGCCCCGCAGAGGAAAGGGGGTACTGAGGCCGCGCCGGGGAACGCGGCGGTTCCCCGGAGTCCGGAAGGGTGGGGGCCGCCAGAGAGCTGCAGGACTAGTCCAGGGCCCGGGGCCGACTGCCGCCTGACCCCCGTGGCTTCCGGGCGGGCGCAGCGGAAGGGGCGCCGGGCGGGCGTTGGGGGCAGGGTGTGGGCGCCGCGGGCGCGCACATAGCACTGGCCCGGGGGAGTGAGGGTGGGGAAACGAGGCAAGGCAGGGAGCGGCGGCGGCGGCCGCGGTCCCCCCACAGCGACTCCCTCCGGCGCTGCCCGGTACTGGGCCGGGCCCGGCCAAGGGCGGCGCGACGGGCCGCGCTCCCCCCCGCTCCTCTCCCGCTCGCTCACCTGCCGCCGGGACGGGCACCCGGGGGTGCCAAGCGGGCGGCCCAGGGGTGCCAGCGCTGCCGCCACAGCCCTCCCTGCTTCGCCGGGCCGCTCAGCTCCTCCGCGGCGGCAGCGTGGACGGCCGCTCCCCTTGTCTCGTTTGCACCCCTCCGCCGTCGCCACCGCTGCCTCCTGCTCGCCTCTGCCACATTTGGAACCCCCTCTCCCTACGCAAGCTCAGCCGCCAGTATAGAGGCCTCCTCACCTTCCTGCCAAATAGTGAGCCACCCGCATAGAGCCGTTCAAAACACAGGGCCTAGCGCCGCCCTCCGCCGCCGCGTCCCCCCCCACCTTTCCATGAGTCGCGCAGGCGCACTGCGGCGCCTGAACTGCGACAGGAACGCAGGAAGTGCGCTCCCGCCCTGCCGAGGCTTCTCGTCGTAGTGCGCATGCGTAGGCTGTAGTCCTCTGGAAGATTTTTTTCGTAAGACAAAATTTAAGGTGTGAGCAGAGCCATTAAAAATTGTTATGTGTAGGACATGACCGGGAGAGACAGGTACAGTTACTGTATAGCAACTGAAGTTGATTTCCGGAAATTAGTTCAAGTAAGTACACGTTTGGGATCTCTAAGTTTGGCATCGGTAAAGTTTGCTAGGTGAGGTCCAAATTCCCAGCCGTCGTCTTTTGAGAGAAAATACGAGAACATGAATGTAAAAGCGTCTATATTTTGCTTAAGAGTGTTGATGGGAAAACAGGAAAGATGCATTCGTAACTTTAGTCATCTCTGCTCATTTCACAATTTGTAATTTCATTGAACATGGGCTATATCTCTTGGAACTCTTCATAGGCAGTCTTCCAGAAGCTGGGAGATTGTCTGTTTACAATTTAAGGATTTTTTTCTGCAAAGATGACTGAAGAATTTTCCAAGAGTATTAGGACAAAGTATGAGAATGTGTATGAAAGAAAAAACACAGTGAGGAGAATTACACTTGTCTTGAAGTTTTGTTGTCCAAGTATCTGGTCTGGATCTCCTCACCTTTCTTTCATGTTGCATTTGTAATTGTATGAATGTTAATGTTACCGTATAATTGTATGAAAAACTTGGAATCTTTTAATATTTTCATGTACTAAGAAAAATGGTCCCTTAGTGCAAAAAGTGTTTGGGGTAGTTTAGGCAGAGAATAAAAGATTGCTAGTGATCCTGGGCTGAGTCAAGGCAGTCCTTAATGGTTGTCTTCCAGGAACAAAAGGGAGATTCCAGAGATGCATCACTTTGGAAATCCATCCAGATCAGGCTCATCAAGAGTTAGCAGAACATCCTAATGTTCTCTGGGTGCTAGGCATTGTCCACAAAAGAATGCAGTTGCCTTGCAGAGAAAGAGAATTGCATGATCATGCTTTCCCATCCTAAACTCATTAGTGGTGGTGTGATCCCTGAACTGGCTGAAAGGAATTTCCAGCTGAGTGAGACAATTGGAGGCAGACTGCCCATCAAGCCCATTTACTCATTCTTCTGTATTGCAAACAGCTCCTGTCTTACATTTAGGCGAAGTAAAACCTTTCTTTAACACCTTGCAGTTTTGGGTGTGACTTTCTGCTTCAGTTCAACCAGACTCAGACTGTGATGTAGTGGATTGCCTGGGTGAGAGCTTGGAGCTGTGTTACACTACCTGCAAATGGTGTTCTGATTTCTGGGAAACTGTGAGTGGTTGTGCTTGTACAGAGAAGACCAAGTTGGGGCAGACTCCTTGCATATCACATGAGTAGGTAATGTGTGTTAGTGATAGAGGCCAACTTGGAATAAATTTGCAGCATCAAATTTTCGGGTTGACTGTAGTGTGATCTCAGAAAAAAAGACAAAGCAGAGAATGGTGCTAAGCTGACTTCCTGTAGGAGGAGAGGCAGAATTGTTTCTGTGATGGGGTTGTTTGAAGTAGGATTCCTTTCAAGATTGTTCTTGCTATCCAGGGAACAGTGAAACAAACAAAAAAGAGTAGTTTGTGTGCATATGAGGGACACTACTTGACCAACCTGATCTTCTTCTATGGTCAAGTGATCTGCCTGGTGGATGAGGAAAAGGCTGTTGATGTAGCCTACCTAGACTTCAGCGAAGACTTTGACACTGTATTCTCTTGAGGGAAGCTGGCAGCTTGTTGTGTGGACGGGTACACTCTTTGATGGGTAAAGAATTGGCTGGAGGGCTGGACCCTGAGAGTGTTGGTGAATGGAGTTAAATCCGGATGGTGCTTGATGATGAATGAGTGATATTCTCCAAAGGCGCACAAGTCTTATGAGGAGCAGCAGAGGGAAGAGGTATTATTTAATCCAGAGAAGAGGAGATTCAGGGGAGACCTTATAGCTCTCCACAACTGCCTGAAAGGAAGTTGTGGCAAGGTGGGTGTCAGTGTCTTCTGCCATAACTAGCAATAGGACTAGAAGGAATGGCCTCAAGTTGCACCAGGAGAGGTTCAGGTTGAATATCAGGAAGAACTTCTCCAAAAGAGTCGTCAGGCACTGGAACACGCTTCCCAGAGAGGTGAATGAATCACCATCCCTGGAGGTGTTCAAGAAGCGTTTAGATGTTGTTCTAAGGGACATAGTTTAAGTGAGGAAATACTGGTGGTAGGTGAGCAGTTGAACTGGATGATCTTGGAGGTTTTTTCCAACTTCGGTGATTCAAAGTTTCTAAAATTCCAGCTGAACAAGCTAGTTACAAGTTCCTTGTACAGTCTAGATGGAGTGTTCAGGGTTCTCCCAGCTTTTAACTTCTGTGTGGCTGAAGGATGATACCTGAGGTGCCAGATGGGGGAAAACCTACCGATGATCAAGACAGTTGATTAGCAATTGCTTGATGACAGACAAGTGTAATCTATTGGACTGTTAAATTCAGGGACTTCTAGAAGAGGGGCAGCAGTCCAGGGAGAGTTAGACACAAATATAACACAAGTGAATGGGAAGTATATCATATGTGATACAATCTTTCTGTTCAAACAGTGTAAAACAACGTTCAGTACATGAAAAGAGCCAAAACCCACTCTTTTGGCTTCCTATAACCAAAGGGTTGAGCAGAGTCTGATTGAAGGCTGTCATGCTGTGAAATTAAAATGCAACTTAGCCCAGTGAATAATATCCTGTGAACTGTCTTTTAACTTATTCTTTTTTAAAAAAGAGTGCTGTACATAAACTTCCCAGAACTTTTTAGTGCTTTGGTGTAATACTTATTTCTTCTCCAAATAGAGCGGCCAAACTCTTCCACAAGCTTTCGGTACTATTGGGTAGCTTTGGATAGGAACCAAGTTCTCCGTGATTCCAAAAAGCGTTGTTTTTCTGATCTCCTCCAGCCTAAAATGAATTAGCCTTAATTATTGAAAAATCATATCCTCCTTTTGATAGAGTCATTAAACTTATGAATCCAAGTGGGAAGATCTGAATTTGAAGATGAATGACAGCTTGCCTCTTAGGCTGTTGACTTTAAATGCAGGGATCACTCAGCCACTTCTGCTTTAGCTTTGCCTTAATGGAGCAGTTATCTAGCTGGCTCCCTAGTCATTTTGTCTTTTCCAAGCAAGTTGCTCGAATAACAGAGGACTTACTTAAATCAAGAGAACTATAGGCCCCCTTCCAAGAGGTTTGCTATATCAGATGGTTTCAACATTGATGCAATGTGTCATGCTTACAGGAATCAACCATTTATCTTTTAATAACTTCAGTACAATAGCAGTAAGCTTCAAATGTATGTGATCTACCTTAAAAGTTGCCTTACATGAATGCTTGCAAATATGAGGAAGTGGTGAACTTTTAAGAGAAATGTTCCAACATCTACTGAAATAAAACTCAAACTGGATCAGACATTTCTACCTTTTGCTGTCAGAGTTGGTGACTTCTGCTCAATGTGTTACAGTGTCAGGCTTTCAATGTGTCTGCGTTATTTAAAATTGAAAAATGTGTGAAAATTAGGTAAGATATTATGTTTAAAAGAGATTAAATTGATAATGGTCAATTCTAGTAAAACCTGAAAACTACCTGAGGTTTGAGAGGATTCTTTTAGTTCAGCCTCAGGTTTATTGGGTTCAGTGAGTTCAATTCAGCAAAAGACTTTCAAAAATGAACTATTAATAGTAGAGAGCTGATGTATTTACTGTAAATACCTATAAATTAGGCAGGATTTTCATTTCCAGTATTTGGTTAATATGGGGAACTTTTAGTGGCAAAAATTGCTTTGTTTGTAGTTTATTCTCTATCCGTGGTTAGATTTTTCATCCAGTCAGCAAAATTATTTTTTACTAGTGTTGTTACATCCATTTGATAAGTAAATGATCCCTTTCTATGTGTAAAGGAATGATAAACTAGTAAATGTGCCTGAAGAGAAGTCACTGACATTACCCAGACATCCCGTTAAAACAGATATGACTTTCTGTCATGTAAGATGAGACCCTTATTCACAGACTTCCTTTGGTCACAGCAAGAGAGAATACTAAATGAATCATGCTACTGTTGCAGAAATTTAAACCCTTTTCCTCTCTCTTTTATCTTCTCTCCTCCCTTTCACTTACACAAAGCAGTAGTGGTCATCAGACTTTTGGTTTACAAAGTATATAGCAGGTTTGTTGTTTTTTTGCTTGTTTGGTTTTTTTTTGTAAGTAGAAAAAAAACTGTAACAGACAAGGAAGATAGTACTTCAAAATATATCTTTCCTTCGTTATTGTCTTTGGATGGACTATGGAACGTGAGAAGCCTGATGAGCAACTTAGTTTGCAAACACATTATACTCATTTTCATCCAGAAAATTTTTATTTTAAAGCAGATTTGGAAGTATTTGAGATGCATGTGCTGTCTGTGATATGTGCTTTAATGCTTTCCAGGGAAACCTAGGAATAATACTAAAATAATACTAAAAACATTGATTCAAAGAAATCTATGCAAAGAGACTTAACAGCAGAAGTTTTGTTACTGTAAAGCACATATTCTTATTGGCAGGGCTGGGGTAGCATTGGGATAACTCTCCAAAAATGCTCCACCAGTTGATAGTTTGTGCAAAGATTATATTTTCATATGTATTACATATTCGTTACATTCCCCAAATCATTGTACTATCCACTCCCAGTGATGGCCTAGCAGATACAGCCTTATGTGGCGGTCTTTGATGTCATCTAGCATGCTTCTAGTATCGTGATGGTCCATTGTTAGTCCTTGGGGCGGGGGGAGGGGGAGGGAAGGATCGGTTACTTCCTCCAACAGTCTTTATATTTTAAAAACACTCCTTTTGTCCCAGCCAAAGATTGCTGTGGAATACAAGGACAACCGGAGGAGTCTCCGTACAGACAGATAAGAAATACAAAGGGGAATGTCCTGATGCTTGTCCATCACATTTTAGGCTAATTCGACCTGGTGTGGGAGTCCCAGCTCCTTCTGGTGTTGATAAGGACTCCACAAAATAGGCACAGTTTTTCCATTGTTGTGTTTTCTTTTGCCTAGTTAAAGCAGAACAGTATTAGAACATACGTCCCCATCTACAGTATTAAATAGCATTTATCATCCACAACATCTAAAGGCTACTATGGAGTTGTAAGCAAGCATTAATCATATTATAAAATTCAGCAGCTATCATCATAAGAATATATTAACGGAATATTTTGTGTAATTTCTTCTTCAAAACAAAGTACATAATGTTGTCAGTCAAGTAAGAACTAATCTACAAAGGTTACAAGTCTTTGTATGTTTATGCTTTGATGAAACAAATACGTACTTTTATCTAGATCGAGATGACCATTCTTGGAGGTGCTAATGTGATTAAGTAGAGGAACTCTTAATCACAATGTGATGACTAAACTTTCTTTGAGATAGGAACATCTTGAAAAAATTAGCATGGGTAGCTTAGCCTTCGGGTAGGGAGTTTAGGCCTATCTTTAACTTAACAATTTTAGCCGGGAGGCTGTATCAGGGTCATGGATAAAAAAATATGGAAAAAAATCAGCATCACAAAAATCCTGGAGTGTGGTAGTTTTTTGGAAAGTCACCTAGCACCCAGACTTGAACAACCGTTCAATAAATCAGTATCTTGTCTGTGTGTGAGGTTAGCTTACTGCACACTGGGTAAGGAAGCTGCCTTTCAGACAACAGTTTTCTGATGACTCAGGTGGGACAGTTGTGTGGCCTTGCCTGGATTGTCTTGCTGCAGCCAGCTGGAAGTGGGATAGTTATTGGACTCCAACATACACTGATGTTTTGTTTGAGGGCTCAGTTGGATTCTCTCCCCTGCTGGTGCATTAAATGACACCGAAGTGCAATGCTTAAATCAAGGTATTGGATTTATGATGTTGGGGGGAATAAGAAGCTTAGATTTGTTGGGATTCTTTGTTTTGTTTGATAATTAGCTGACATTTGGTATTTGCTTATACACATAGATGCCTAAGAGCAGAGTGTATTTAGGGGTCCTGGCTTCTTTTGATGTTGATAAGTCTAACTGTTCATAGGGACTGCAAAAACAGGTGTGCAGCTTTTCTATTTTTGTGTGTTTCTCTTGCCTTGTTAAAGCAGAACAGCCTTACAGCATGCCTCACCATCTACAGTGCTACATCGCAGTTATTACTGACAACATCTAAGGACTACTATGGTGTTGCAAGCAAGCATTAATCATATTATACAACAATACAGTGGCTATCTCTATAAGGATATCTTAACAGAATATTTTGTGTAATTACTTCTTCAAATCAGCTCCCCCCTTTTCAATAAGCTTGCAAATTCTTTCGCAAAAGCTCATATTGCTCATGCTTAATCACTGTTAATTTACACCAGACAAAAGAGTTTACAATTGTTAATATCAGAATTATCACTAACAACACTAATAATTAATGAATTAGTATGTGCACCTTGGGAAAAATTGCATTAAGCAAAATGATGAAGAAGAATATGTACAATTGCTAGTGGCTGGTTGCATAGGGGGAAGAACTGATAATGATGTGCCGAGTAATAGTGGGGAGGAACTAAGAGAAAATCAAGCAATGGGATCCTAAGGATTTAGTCTTGTCTTGGAATGAACTAGATCACAATAGTTGTCTGTCATTCAGGCTCCGCTGAGACAAACTGTGGGGCCTTCGGGAGTGCCTGTATGGGTACAGGTCCACTTTTCTACCTCTGTTTTGGTAAACTGGAAGGAGTCCACTGGGTCTATAGGGAAAACCCAGCGAGGGTTCATAGAATCCTTCAAATGGTTATTTTAAATTGTAACCCCGACTGGAAAGGTATACAGGTGTTGCTGAATGCATTATTATTCCCTGAGGAAAAGCCATTGGTTTTAGAGAAAGCTAATTAGGAGAATAGAAGGATAAATGCAAGGGAAGATCCAGAACAGTTTACATCTGAAAGAGAACCTAAATGGGATCCAAATACTGATGGGCGGCAGCTAACTGTTAAACAGTATCAACAGTTAATATTATATGTGTGAGAAATAAATGATTTTTCGGAGACCGGGTCTTTTATGAAGTTGTTTTAATTTGAGATTGCAATGGCAGGGGTTCAGCGAGCAAGAGTACACAACCAAAATCACATCACAGTCCCTGTCCCCCAGATGCTAAGAATTCCTCCCCTGTTTCCTCGTTGCTTGAGTACTCCAGGTTCATGACTGATCTTGCTATCTCCTAGGTAGCTTATACGTCTCTTTGTTTCTCCAAGTAAGCAGAATTCATAAAGCAGTCGCCAAGCCATTATCTCCCGCCTTAGGTCTGCCAGATAAATTCATTACTTATTATGCGGTTCTGGGTACAGATGCATGTCTTACAGCATTTACTTCCGGTAGCCCACCCTCCCTCCTGCTATCTCCCCAAGGGAGAGGAGTACGCAAATTAACATGCCAGCCAGAGTCTCCTGTTATCTCTCAAGAATGCCCATACTCTATTCTTTAACCAGAGATAAAAACTTATGTCAAGGGCCCTGAGGTATGTCCCTTTGGTACAGCATTCTATTACTTATGGAAAAACATTACTTTATCTCCCACATGTGGGTACAACGTGGGGTACCCATACCAAATAATATATCCAAATTGTATCAGATGACACAGAGCCTGACTCAGGATCCATCAGCATTTTATGAGAGGTTATGTGAGACATCTAGAAGGATTTGGACCCAGAAGGGGAAGAGAATTAAACTATGATTAAGATGTCCATTGGATAGTTTGTCCCTTACATCTTGAAGAAGTTGCAGAAAGTTGATGGGGTTTCAGGGATGTCTGTTTAACAGTTGATTGAAATCGCTTATAAGATATACAACAATAGGGAGGAAGTAGAAAAGAGAAAAAAACCAAGGATAAGCAAAAGAATAATAAAATGCAGGCAAGCTTCTTGGCAATGGTAATAGCCCATGCCACAAATCAAAGAGGAAGAGGAATGCTCAGAGGAGGTTCTTGGGAGTGAGTCACAGTGGCCAGGGCGGAGGACAAGGGCTAGGGGTGTAATAGCAACTCTATCAAAATCAATGTGTGAAACTTGTGTTTGTATATGCCAGAATGCCCGTTACCGCTCATGAGATGGAATTTTTTGAACAAGCTACGAGCTCAGGTAACTTTTGATAAGGACAAGATTTGGATACACATTTCTTGAGATGATGCCTGGCAAGCACAAGTTTATTACAGGTGACTTGTGGAATCAAACTCTATAACCCCAGGCTAGGTTATAAAGCAGGTATGTTTATTCAGCGCTGCGCTTACACGCCGGGTGTGAGGGGGCCTTCACCCTTCAAAGCTCGCACACCCCTAGACAAAAGTGTTAGACATTTAAAAGCCAAAACTTATACATATTCATTGAGCCATGTTACATATTCATTACTTTTCCGGGAATTCATTTGCATGTTGTCCCTCCCCTTTGCACATGCGTTGTAGCTCCTTCTGGTGGTCGTTGGATGAAGGCTCGAGGTCTTCCTCCCCATCTGGTTGTTGCTCTTGGATGAAGTCAGAAGTCTTCCTCACCATGTTTTCCTGACCTTTGTCCCAGTTTGAGGAGGCTCTCCTATCTTGCATGCCTTTGCAGTTTCTTATTATACCTGTTCTCCCTTTCATTGTTCTCCCATTGGTTCTTTTCTTGCTGGCTTGCAGCAATACTTCCTTGAGCTAACAATGGAAAGCTAAACTAAGCAATGGCTGACAGTGAAAAGCTAAGCTAAGCAATTTAACGGACAGCTAAACTAGGCAATAGCTAAGCAATACCCTTAATCTTTAAACTCAAGGCCCCCAATTCCCAGCTCACAGGAATCTGTTAAAGAGAAGAAAGTAAGGAAAGACAAGTGACTGAAATACCATCTGAAATCGTGGATTCAGTATTCCTCTTCATACGGGCAACAGAAAAGCTTGAGAGAGCCAAGTCTGCTGAACTGGTAAAAGTAGAATTGAAGTCAAGAGCTAAACAATTTGAAAGATGCTTTCTTTTGCATTCCTTTGGAAAAAGAGAGCCAGAACTTGATTGCTTTTGAATGATAGAACCCAACAACAAAAGACTTAGCTATGCTATGTTTCTCCAAGGATTCAAGAACAGTTCTTCACTGTTTGGTAATGTACTAGCTGAAAACTGCAACAATGGCAAAGTAGGAACTCATCAGTTACTTTACTACAATACATAGATGATACTCTATTGGGAGCGGACATCATTGGTCAATGTAATTAAAGAACTTTTAGTTTGTTTAATTTTCTGGGACTAGATGGATAAGGAGTGTACCGAAGAAAAACATGGATTATGGCGTGACTGAAAATATCTTATATCCTGCATCGCTTTTACATGTAAATGAGAGAGAAGAGCTATTTCATGATTGTTTGCAAACAATTGAACAAGTGTATTCCAGCTGTGGGAATCTAATGTTGTTTCTGCATTAGAACACGATAAGAATTTTCTTGATTTCATGGTGTCTGCTGCCATTTGGGTCCTTTATTAAAACTAATAGTTCTTTTCAGGGGTCTTTCTTCTTTATTGGAGTTCTCTGATAGTTTTCATTACTTATTCTCTAGATAAACCTTTCCCAGCAACACATACTCAGTATATAAGTAAAGTAATATATATATACATACATAGCTATAGAGATTAGGTAGATGGAATAAGTTATAGGCATGAAGACTGCAGCTCCTGTCTATCCAGCCATCTGAAATACCTCTGAGCCTTACAAGTTAGAAAAACTACCAATTGTTGGTGTTGGATAGACAGGACCTGAGTAATAGAGAATTTAAGGAAGAGAAGTTAAATAATTAACAGTATACATATATGAGCTAGCAACAATTTATGTATAGCCAGCATGACAATACGTGTTATACTTTGTCATACGCATTACAAGAATATTCTGCACGAGATTAATCAAACCAGAGAACAAGTCTTGACGTGCCCAAGAAATGCCTAAAGAGGCATTGGGAAGGCCTGGCATCTCCCCCCTCGGTGCTCTTTGTTTAACAAAGGAAGTGTCCTTCGGACAGAATGGAAGAAGCTTTGGAGAAAATCACCATATCAACACGATAAGAAGAGTACTGAGACATCTTGGAAACAGCAGGATGGCAACTGATTGGCACAAGATAGAACAAGTGTCAGAATGTAATTAACAAAGGTAGACCTTCGCTAAGATTGTGAACCTGGAGTACCCAGCCAATGGGGAAACGGGAGAACGGTAGGCAAGGGGGGGAAACAAGGTACAAAAGCTGTCATACTGTGTCCATAGGTGCTCTCCTGCTTGCAGGGTGCCTGCCATTGCAATTGCGAATAAAATCTGCTTTTATCAGAGATACCGTCCTGATAAATTATTTGGATATTTCCAACATTATGAAGGATAGTACAGAAATTAGGAGATTGCTTGATGCAGTTGTTAAACCAAGAGAATTGGCAGCAAGTCACTGCAAGGCCCACCAGTCTGGACAAGCTGATGTCATCAAAAGGAATAGAACAGCAGATGAAGCTACCAGGAAACTATCATTGTCAGTAACTGCAGGAATCTTTCTTCCTGAGAAGTTCTTAAATATTAAGACTCCTGTTTGTACAAAAATAAGGATAAGTTAGTGGAGATATGAAATTGTACTAAAAATACTGAAGGATGATGGTTAAACTTTTCACAGACAATGGACTTATCCCTCCAATAATGAAAGGGTTCATGGAAAAAGCACACAGGAGTATTCATATGGTAACAGAAGCTCTAATTGAAAGTGGAAGAAGATAATCAATGGAAATGAATATGTTATTCATTGCCAAAAGTACTGTCCGGAAGTGCAGGATTTGTCTCAAAAATAATCCTAACATTCAGAGGAAACCCTCACCCCCAGAAGAAGTTAAAAAGGGGTTCTGTACCCAGGGAATATTGGCAAATTGATTTTTTCTGAATGACTGAAGAGTAATGGGTATAAATATTTATTGGTATTGGTTGGCACATTTTCAGGGTGACCTGAGAAATTCCCATGCCAAAACAACAAAGCAAGAGAAATAGTCAAATTTTACTAAAATAAATAGTTGCAATATTTAGTGTTGCAGAAGAGCTCTTGTCAGATAGAGGATCTCATTTTGTAGTAGAAATAACCCAAGGAATATCTAGGTTCCTGCAAATTAAATGTGTGTTGGAGACCGCAGTCAAGTGGATCAGGTAGGGAGAATGAATCAAACATTAAAAAGACAGATTGGAAAATGTATCAGGAAACACCTGTGAAATGTGTAGAAGTTCTCATTTTGGCATTGTTGAGAATTTGAATAACCCCTGGAGTTAGGTAAGTAGTTAGTAAAGTCTTGTATGGAAAACAGTATACTATAAATTTGGCTGGAAAATGTGATCAGATGCATGGACCTGGTGATCAAATACTTACAGAGTTATCTCTTGTCTTTGGCAGGAGTTCTTTGTAATAAGAACTCCAGTGCCCTTGAATGTGCCTGTACATTTCTTCAAACCAGGAGACCAAGTATATCTACAAATTTGTATAGTTGAATCTTTGGCCGAGAAGTGGAAAGGATTTTATCTGGTACTCCTAGCAACAAATACTGTGGTAAAAATAAAAAGGATTAATTTTCGGGTTCATTACACCAGTATAAAGACAGATCCACAGGAGAAGTGAAAAGCTGAAGAAGTCAATTCACTGAAACTAAAAATAAAAAAAAATAATACACAAGGTACTCGGGCAACATTATTTTGTTTTTGTATCTCTGATTTTACTTGCTCTATATTTTCCTCATTTGTGTAGCTACATAGATTTCATTACAGGAAGAAGCTAAGGAAGGAGTTAAGAGGGATGTTACTCTTCTGTTGCCTTTGAATGAGTAAGACAACTGAAGGAAGTATGTGGGAACGAGGGAACTCATGAAATCAGAATATCTTACATAAAATAATCTAAAAGACAGTTCAGATTGCTGCTAAGTCTGATTGCTGGGCTTGTGCTCATCTTCCAGAACATGCTGAGCAGAAAATTTCAATATTTGGGGTACTCAGCTAATGTATCTTAGAGAAACTTGTGGATTTGGACAAATTTTACAGTTAGTGAAGGAAGAACATGCATTACAAAAAGTGTCTCAAGCAGGAATGGTGGCTCTTCAAAATAGAATGGCCCTCTATGTGTTGTTAGCATCAAAAGGAGGGGTTTGTTCACTAATTGTTGCTTGTATGAAGACCCAGGTGGTAGGATTATTACAGATTTGGAAGAAATTTGGAAGCAGACAAAAATATTGCATGAGGTTCAAAAAGGCAATGCTTATGATACAAGTTGCAGCTTGTTAAGTCCCTTTAATGGATAACCTTGTAGTTTGTTTAGATAATGGGAAGGGTCTGCGTCTTTGTATTTAAATAGATAAGGGAGGTTCCTGAGACTTTTGTACAGATAAGGAAGGTTCCAGGAGACTTTGTATGGAATATGTATGTACCTCCAGGAAGGCCTCTGAATGTATGCGAACTGAAGACTTTTTTGTGTAAGGTATGCATGATAGGAGGAGAGTATTCCCCACGCATCCAATGCTGTTATTAAAGAATGCCTACTTCCTAACCCTCCTACTTGAGTCTTAGGGAGTTTCTCGATTGACTGCTTTACAGTAAGACTTATGGGTTTAAGGAAGTATTCATATTTCACACCAGGTTAGCTTCCTGGTTTCCTGATGTAAGTTTATGAATTAAGGAATTCTGCAGATGCATTTCTGGTAATGCTAACTTTATTTGTATGGTATATTACAGTGTATATCTAAGTGTTGCTTGATTTTCATTAAAAAGACTTTAGAGAAAATTAGACTGATCTAACCTGTATTGTTAGATAAGTCTCAAAGGGGGGAATTGTTGTCAGTCAAGTAAGAACTAACCATTGTACAAGTCTTTGTATGTGTATACTTAGATATAGCAAGTACGTATTTTTATCTACGTCAGGATGCCCACCCTTGAGGCAGAATTCTTAATCACAATGTGACAACTAAACTTGTCTTTGAGACAAGTTTTCAAGCATCTTGAAAAAATATGTGGTTAATTAGCCTAACTAGTATAGCCTTCAGGTAGGGAGTTTAGCCCTATCTGTAACTGACCGTTTGTGTCAGTGTAGTGGTCAGATGATAAAAACATGAATAAAAAAGCATCATAAAAATTATGGAGATTTCTAGCTTTGTGGATGTCTACCTAGCAGCCAGACTTGCGCAACTTTGCAATAAATCATTATCTTGTCTCTGTGTATGAAAATGGCTTACTGCACACTGAGTAATGAATCTGCATTTCAGACAACAGTGGCAGAAAAAGAAAAAAGAAAACAACACAACAACATCATGAAAAAAATATAAGAAAAAGACATGATATCCTAACAATCTACTGGGAGCTTTTGGAGAAGATATGGAGACTGCTCTTTCAAAGTTTTAATACTGAGGTAGAAAAGATTATGAAATACTAATAGATTTTAAGCAAGCTAAGTTTATTTCCATAAGAGATGGAAAATATTCTGTAGATAGTCTTGTGTGATTTTTCTTCCAGTAATGTTTGATTAATTAATAGATACTGCAGACTATTGTATTTCTTTTTCACAGTACTTGTATGATTTTGTATTTATTGTTTTCATCTGCTTTCATTTACTTCTTCATTACCCTTTTTTGCTTAAATTACAATCATGTCACTTTCATTGTATATGCATTTACTATTTTTTACACATAATTTGTATGAAAAGAAAGTTGAACTCTATTGTATTCTGTGTTGATACTGCAGATGGAGTACGTACCTAACTTGGTAGCATGATTTACTATATTTTAGTGCTGTCTCAGCTCTGATTGTCTATGGATATAAGTGAGTCTGCTTTGACAGGGATATTTATCCTGTAAGGTTTTAGTAGAATGATGAACATAAAAATAAATGATAACCTACAGACTACTAGGTGCACTTAAACTCATACACTAACACTTCTGCCTTCATAAAACCAGCAACCACCTAAAACACGCACTTGCACAGAAGCATCAGTTCCTTTATATACATATGTACTTGCAACACTTCCTAAAAATGGTTTCGTAAAGTATGAGCAATTCACAAGGGAATACTGTATGAGACCTCAGGACTGAAAAAAAAAAAGTTAAAAAGAAACTGAATTAGTACAATATGTAGCGATGAACAGTTATTACATACCAGCCCATTTGTGAGAATTCATTAAATGTATTGAAGAAAGCATGTCATATAAATCCTATTTCACCACAGGCCAATGAGGCTTGCCAGAGACAGGCTTCTGGGAGACTGTTCAAAAAACAGGAAGAGGTTACACTACCACAATGGGTAAAAGACTTAACAGAAGATCTTCGCAGCCATTTCTGTAGGTGCCTTCCACAGACAAGCCATCAAAATACAGGAATTGTATGTATGGAGTTACCAGAATGTGGTAATTTCATCATTAGTCTTCATGGAAACAGCATGGGTTAGCCACGCTGCTCATCAGCAGTGAGCCAAGCAGTCAATGAAGGATGGAGACCCCAATGCAATGGCAGTGCATTTTATGCAAAATAACTACCTTTTGTGCCTTACTCTTTCTCTTCTGGGGAAATAAAAAAATACTTTCAAAAACAAGCCTAAGGGAAACTTTCATAAAAGGAGAATAAAAATATCTATTTATACTTCAAAATACTGGCATGTTGTTTTGACATGTTGTTTCAGTTCATATGGTCTAAAATTTCAGTGGGAATATTTACTACTAGCACTCACTTCTACTCTATCCCTCAGTAACATTTGCCAGACCCTTGCTGGTGCTGATCAATTTTTTCTCTACTTTTTTTTTTTTTATTATTTAATCTTGATTAGTACAATTCAACCCCCTTCTGGAATGCCCTAGAACAGTGGCAGTCTGAACATGTATGAGCCATACTATAAAAGGCACAAACCTAAGGATCTGCACATGCCCACCACGAGAGGACCATGACTACAAGTAGAGACTGTTGCCGGATCCAAGGGTAGTGGTGCCTTTTCTTATCTCTCTCTGATTTCACTTTTGACTGGATCCAAGGTGAAGGATATCCTTACTTTTTGCTTCTCAGTCTCTGACTTCACTTTTGGCACATAAATATAGCATTGTTACAAATTTTGAATATTGTTGGGTTTTTGCAAAGCTGTTTTCTGTTGTTACAAATTTTGAATATTGTTGGGTTTTGCAAAGCTGTTTTCTGTTGTAATTCTGGTGAGTTTTAAATCATTGAGGTTTGCTAAGCCACTATTTTCTATAATTCCACTGAATTTATCTGGGGCTAATATTGTTGCAAGTTTTGCCAAACTGCTATCTGTTGTAATTCTGCTGAGTTTTAAGTAAATTCATGATTCGTTTCAACCTCGCATAACTGTCATTACTTCTTGTTACCTCACAGAGAATTAAAAGTTTAACCTCACTCTAGTCCACTGAGTAGGACAGAACATAGATGATACATATTTATGATACACAGATGACATACAGTTTAACTATTACATTGTAAATACTGGTAAGACTCATAGGAGCTGATTGAAGTAAAGTTCTTGTTACCTATGTATTAAATATTTTCTTCCCTTCTTAACTTGAAGGAGAAACATATCTAGCATTCGGGTTTAAATCAATTAAGTTTGTTAGTGCTCTCTTCCCCAGCCTATGCATTTGCATTTAAACATCTAGAAATCTTCCATCAGCTGTATGTTTTTGAAATAAAAATTCCCACAAACAGGTAGATAAATAATTTTTTTTTTCTTTCAGCCTTCCATGAACACATTTTTGCCTGGAACACTGATTAACAGACTCCCGTGTACTGAAATTTGCATGCATAATCTCAAGACATAGAGTTGATTAGTTTACTTTTTTATGCCATTTTCTACATCTTGGAGACTCTAGAAAGGAGACGGTTACAAAACAATTATTATTAAAAAAATACAAAAAATGATGGATTTCCAAATGGTTCAATGAGGAAAACATTCCTACCATAGAAAAATGAGAATTTTACTCAATTCTACAGTGACAGAAAAATCATAACCTGAAATCAAGTGACAACTGGAGAGGACATATATCCAATGGAAATAAAATCAATATTGAAAAATATAGGACATTTGCTTCAGATTGCTCTGGCTTAAATTTTTAATGATTCAGCTGCATCTGAAATGAGCTAAACAGCCTCCAGGAATTTATACTCCCATTAATACATTTCTGAATATAGGTATTTCGAACAAGTGATGCCCTTGTGCTTTCTCTTAGTAAACAAATTTGAAATGCTGCTTACTACAGAACAAAATGGTTTGAAAAAGACCAATGCAAATTCTTCCTTTTAATATTTGATCCTGAGTAAATTTGTTTTCATTAGGAAAGCCAAATAAATGATAAGTTCCTTCTTAGAACTTAGGTGAGTTTAGTTGCAGAAAATCATCCCATTCAAGGAAGTCTGAAGTGCTTGCGGAAACGGACAGTGTTGACAATCATATTCTGAATTTCATGGTTGCTCCAAAAGTAATTCCTCCTATTTATTTCCATTCAAACCACGAGAAATACAAATAGCAGAACAATACTATTTGATAGAGCAAATTCTCAGCTACAAAACACTATTTTTCAGTGTTGTCACCAGTATTAGCTGATTCACATAGATGAGCTAATTGAGAAGCATTTTTTGGTGTGACAGCTATGCATAGCCAGCTGGAATGTGGCTTGTCTTTCACGTTGTTGTTGCCACTGCTGAAACGCATCATCCACCACCTCACCATTCTCACATCCACTGTTTGGTCTCCACAAACATTCAGAAATTGTTGATGAATGCCCATGGGTCTTCCTCCCACATGGAGGAATTCAGTTGCACACTGTATGGTAACTGTTGAGTCACAGCCTGAACCACTGATAGAGCATCTGGGGAAAGGAGCACTGGGAGCACAGATAAAGGCAATTCACTGTGCGACCAGAAGGGGTGGAGCCTGGCTCCACCTCTCTTAGACCTCATTTAAGGGTTGACTGCCATTGAGGAAGGATCTCTTTCTGGAGATTTCTCCTTGATGGAGTTTTCCACTGTGAGCCTAGATCTTTGGAGACAGGTGTGCAGTCCTTTTACCTTCCCTTGCAACATCTTTCTATTGTATTAGTCCCTCTGTCATTACACCTCTTGTATCACCTTTCTGTCATGTTGATCTTTCTGATTGTTACATTTGGCAAGCCAGCCAAGCTAAAAATATTAGAATGTCCTTTCTGTGGAATATCTTTAAATGAGTCAAGGGGGAGAACGTTACCCCTCTAGATAAAACTATACCTGGACATATTCCAGGACTTCTGGGATTGCCATATTACAAACTTGTGGCCATAACTGAAAAATGGGATCCCCTGCAGGTTAGTGGAAATATTTCTTCCCCATCACGCATGGCAGATTACTTCCATGGATTAGATAAAGACTTTTCTCTCACAAAAGAGTGACAAGTAGCTGCATCCACTGTGGCTTGGCCATTATTAAATGTGTTAAATCAAGCAGAACTTTCAAATAACATGTTAGAGAATGAAAATCAACTGCTACATGACTATATTGATAAGTTAGAACAGCAACTTGGCATTTTAAAGGGAAAGAAATCAAGGTTGACTTTCCCTATAAAACAAGTCTGGAATGTTGCATTAGAAAATACCCAGTCTCGTAACTCAATGGACCTGTATGATTCAAAAGACAAAGTTTCAAGGTTGGATCTTGCAGCTCCACTTGAGATGGATCCATTTGAGATCTGACCTATAATAACACAAATGAAGTACAAGATAGACTAGCAGGAGTGCCCCCTGATGAATGGTCCCCTGGTCAAACTCATCTGCATGTGACAGCCTGCCCATATACAGCAACTGAATTAAGGGACTTAGTACAGCAATTTTGACAAAACCTTAGGGAAAGTATGCCAGCTTGTCTTTTAAGATCATGGGATTTGGGGGCAGAAAGCATTATAGTTAATGGACCAGAAACTTCTAAACTGGCATCTATCACCTCACACCCTACCCTTAGGCAAAGATTATGTTCCACCGTACAACACCAGGACAAAAACAATTCATTAATAGATTGGTTAATGGCAACATGCCACATTACTTGGCCTAATAAGGCTGATATACCATTGCATACAGGTTTATGGTCCTCCATGGAGGACCTTCAAATGTATATCCGTGAATTGGGCATGAGGGAGGCAATATATGAAGAAACATTTGAAAGCCTGGATTTAGCAAAATGTTTGGTGGGGATGTGGGACTTGGTTTTACAGCGGGCTCTCTCCCACCTTTATGGAACTTTAGTATCCATACTGAACCCCATGGTGGCCTTGGAGGCCATTGTCCAACAGACTGCCCAGTCCCAGTTAGTAGCCAATCTGGGGGAGACAGAGCACCTAAGAACAAGGTGTAATATTACGGCAGTAGAAGGAGCTGAGGTACTCCCAGTCATTAAGACCGTAAAGGCTGCCCCCTGGACACCCTGGTTGGGCTCCATATGGGTGTCCCGGAAACAAATGTTCAATTATCTTATACGAGTGTCCTTTGCCAAGATTGACCAGCAACCTAATCATATTTTACTTCAATTATGGTGACAGTTGTGAGAAATCTCAAAATACCCTCAAAAGAGAAGGGGTATGAATAATTGAACATATACCAGTAAGAACTTGGAACCTAGAGGACTTTATAGTCCCTAATAGAAGGAAAAAGCCTCCTCAGGTGACTTGAGCTACAATGCTCGAACCACCTGAAGAAAAAGACCTGGTCATCAGACAGGTCATGGTGTGACAGGGGATGTTAGTCCCCCTGTAAGTAGGGCCTCCAGTCAGGACTTCAACTATGTTGAACTGACAATTTTTTGATCCTGAAAGAGTGTACAGAGGGTTATGACACTGGTTGACACAGGTACAGAAACATCAATCGTTTATGGCGATCCAACTAAATTCCAAGGAAACAGAGTGATGATCGGTGGTTTTGGGGAACAGACCATTCCTGTCACCTAAATGTGGTTGAAATTGGGGATTGGGTGTCTCCCGCCCCCGGAGTATAAAGTGGCTATTACCTGAGACCTCAGGTAATACATCTTGGGCATAGACATTGTATGGGGTCTGACTCCCCAGACAACCATAGGAGAGTTCAAACTGAGAGAGGTGTGTTAGTGTCCAGGCAGTGCAGGCAATATTAAGAGGCCATGCGAAGCATGAGTCTATTCACCTTCTGGAACTGTGCCAGATTACTTCTACTGAACAGTAGAGACTCCTGGCGGGGGGGTGGGGAGTGTGAGTATCAAGAACAGTACAGGAGCTAGAAAAAGTAGGGATTATAAGGATATAATTCCCCCATATGGCTGGTGCAGAAGCCAGATGGCACATGGAGAATGACAATGGATTACAGAGAGTTAAACAAGGTCATGCCACCTATTCATGCAGCCCTACCCAATATTGTCTCCTTGATGGACACATTGAGTAGGGAGATAGAAATTTACCATTGTGTCTTAGACCTGGCCAGTGCATTCTTCTTCATTCCTGTTCATGAAGAATTGCAAGACTGGTTTGCATTTACATGGGGAGGCAGCAGTGGACCTTTCAGGACCTGCTGCAAGGGTATGTGCACTCACCAACTTATTGCCATAACTTAGTGGTGTGTGACCTAGGACACTGGAAGAATCCTGATAAGATTAAACTGTACCGCTATACTGACAATCTCATTTTGACATCTGACTAGCTGGAGGCATTAGAAAGGGCAGTAGATCCATTAACTGCTCATTTGCAAGACAAAGGGTGGGCTATAAACCCACAAGAAGTGCAAGGACCAGGTTTGTCTGTAAAATTCCTGTGTGAAGTTTGGTCAAGTAAGACCAAAGTACTACCCAGTGCAATAACAGACAAGGTTCAGGCATTCCCAGTCCCTACCGTGCCAAGGCAGCTGCAAGAATTTTGGGGTATATTGGGATACTGGCGTGCCTTTATATCCCATGTAGCACAGCTGCTGAGGCCTTTGTATCTACTCATGAAGAAATTCCAAAAATGGAACAAGAAGCATTCCAGCATGCGAAACTAGCTGTTAAACAGGCCCAGGCACTGGTTATATTCAATCCAACCCTTTCTGCTGAACTAAATGTCCACATAACTCAGGATGGGTTCAGCTGGGGCCTATGGCAGTGTCAAAATTCTCTTCAAACCCCAACTGTGTTCTGGTCTCAGGTTTGGTATGGAAAAGGTTCAGTATGATTGAAAAACAGTTATTGGCTGCCTACTCTGCATTACAGGCAGTAGAGCCAATAACCCAAACATCTGAGATCATAGTTAAGATCACTTTGCTAATTCAGGTGTGGGTGAAAGATCTGCCCCACCTTCGTAAGACAGGGGTGGCCCAAGCACAGACAGTGGCACAATGGGCCACCTATCTCAGCCAGAGGAGTAGTCTGCCTTCGTCACTACTGAAAGAAGAACTCCAGAAGATCCTAGGCCCAGTGATGTATCACAGCAATGCACCGGAAGAAACAACGGCCACTTCACTGGAGAAGAGTCCCATTCAGGAGGGGAAATATCCCATTCCTGAAGATGCCTGGTATGTGGATGGGACCAGTAAGGGCAACTTGAGCAAGTGGAGAACAGTGGCATACCACCCCTCCACTGACACAATCTGGTTTGAAGAGGGGGATGGTCAAAGTAGCCAGTGGGCAGAGCTGCGAGCTGTGTGGATAATTATAACCAAGGAACCCGGTGACTGAATATCTGCATGTTCAGTTGGGCTGTGTACTGGGGGCTCACTCTTTGGTTTGCACAGTGGGCCACCCAGGACTGGACTATCCATATCCAACCAATCTGTGGTAGAGATATGTGGCTAGACATCTGGAATGTGATTAGATACAGGACCATAAATGTCTACCATGTTTCTGGCCAGTGACCTATACAGTCACTGGGAAATGATGAAGCTGACACACTGGCCCGAGTTCGATGGACTGAAGATTCACCATCTGAGAACATTGTCCACTGGTTACATCAGAAGCCGTGGCATGCCTAAAAAAAGACAATGTGGGCAGCTGCTAAAGGATGGGGTCTGCCCATACAGCTGTCTGATATCGACCAGGCATGCTGAGACTGTGATGTTTGCTCCAGGGTGAGACCAAGACCATTGCTCAAAACAACAGCGCACGTTGCTAGAGGACGCAATGCTCTCCAGCGATTGCAGGTCAATTGCACTGGACCCCTCCCTCGGTCTGAGGGGGCGAGATATGCTCTGACCTGTGTCGACATGGCAAGTGGGCTAATGCAGGCCTATCCAGAGCCAAGAGCGAAGCAGGCATATACTATCAAGACACTCACCAAGTTGATAGCTGCCTACAGGACACCTCAAGTCATCAAGAGTGACCGATGAATTCATTTTACTGGTACGATGATACAATGCTGAGTAGGAGAAAACAATACTGAGTGACGATTACACCTGCCATAAAATCCGAAGTGGGCAGGCTTTATTGAGCATTATAACAGTATTCTTAAGGCTGCCCTGAAGACAAACTCTCAGTCCCTGCAGGAGTGGACAAAGAGACTCTATGAAACCCTGCAGGACTTGAATGAAAGGCCTAGAGACTGCAGACCCAGTGCCCTGAAGATGCCACAGACAGCAAGGGCCTCTCCACTTAGGATCCAAATTACAGGTACTGATAGTTGGGTAAGACCCCAAATTGGCAATGAAAATAATCTTCTCCTCCCTGCCCCTGAGAACCTAGAGACCAGGTACCCATGAAACAGAATGGCCTAGGAAGGAGCAAGTAGGTCCAAAATGGTGTGGCCTACTTGCACCTTGGGGAGGTTATTGGAGGCTGGGGGATTGGTCGTCCCCCTGGTAATAGGTATATGGCCTGCAGATGTCATGGTCAACACTCTGGTTTTCATTACTAAGGAGAACTTAATCACATCCCTGTGGCAAATTCGAACTCCCCCTTTGGTACCCAGTGTAGGTATGCAGCCTCAGATATTGGGCCAAAGGGTATAGTACAGATGGCTGGGACATGCCCCAGTGTAAGCCCAAGTGTTGACCCAGGACAGGAACACAGCCTGTATCTTGACTTGAAAGGCAGCCCTTCCGCTTCTAGTACCTCTAAGACATCTGCACTACTCCCTGTGAGTCTCTTTGAGTCCACAGAATCACTGGGAAGAGCAACGTGATATAAAGATACTCCAGTGTCACTGTAAGATCAGCATGACATCCAGTGGTGGACTACATGGGACTGATGGAATGCAGGCCGAACCCTTGCAGGTCCAAGCTACTGTGTGCCTCCAGTAATGTCATCAAGCACTGGCCCATGAAAGAACACAATCTTCAACCACAAATCGACTATCGATCATCTTATGTTATGTCAACCTGCATCATGACGGGCAATTGTACAAGCGTTGCGGTGTGTTGGATCCTTGTATTGGGGAAGGCTCACCCTTCAACCAGCTCAATCATTGAGTTCATGCCATGATGGGAGGGAGTGTATGAGAACTGATGAGTCACAGCCTGAACCACTGATTGGGCACCTGGGGAAAGGAGCCGGGCAGCCCTGGGAGTGGAGCCTGGCTCCACCTCTCTTAGACCTCATTTAAGGGTTGACTGCCACTGAGGAAGGATCTCTTTCTGGAGATTGCTCATTGGTGGAGTTTTCCCCTGTGAGCCTAGATCTTTGGAGGCAGGTGAGCAGTCTCTTTTCCTTCTTTTATAACACCTTTCTATTGTGTTAGTCCCTCTGTCATTACGCTTCTTGTATCACCTTTCCATCACGTTGATCTTTGTGATTGTTACATGCACCTTTGCTTCATCCTCACTTCCATGTCAGACTCCGTTTTGTTTGATTGCCCCTCTGCTGCCATCCATCACATGGCAAGAAAATATAACAGAATATTGGTGGGAAAGTTCAGCCTCTGCTGTTGTACCATCAACATTTGCCTCTGCCATCATGGGCCAACATAATAAGATAGCAGGCATTACTTTTGGAGTAGCCCTTGTATATTGTACCAAGACTAAGGGAAGTGATATTTGATGTTTTCTATCTGTGGTTCCAGAGAATTCAAAAGCTTTTTCATCAGGCTGGTGGAAAATAAACCTTTTTTTTCTTTTTTTTTTTTCTTTTTTTTTTTTCACTCAGACAGCTAATGAATCAAAAGAAATAATATGGACCAGCCAATTAGCAACATCAAAGCATGCACACATTAGAAGGAGAAGGAAGTGAGTATACCTAGATATACAAAATAGGGATTTAGATTGTGGCTATGTTTTCCTCAGTTCAAATGCATATGCTATTGCTGCCTCCCTCTTTGTGGCTTATTTTCTTCTTCTCACCATCTTGTATGCTGTATTGACACAGCTATTTGATTTCTATCAGGAGAGTTGCAGGTTACATCTATACATGCATGCATACAGGAGAATACTAGGGCCAGCATCTGTGCAAAATGGCATTGCTGCTTAAGTCTTCACATATGACTCTTTCTTGTTATAACGTTTTAGACTGATGCTAATGGGATTGGCTGAATTGCACCAGGGGAGCAAACAGCATCTCAGAGGAGATATGGACATGAAATGCATTGATGGCATGTAGTTAAGCAGATCTAGGTCCTGAACTGAAGAAATTGATGCGAAAAAACTCAGCAGCAAAAGTTTTATTACCGTTAAGCAGATATTGCCAGTGCTGGGGAAGAATCTTCCATAAGTGCTTCCCCGATTAGTAGTTTTCAAACATGTTATATTCTTACAGATGTTACACGTTCATTATATTTCCAAAAATCATTAATATTATCACGCCCCCCCATATCATCAGTCAGCAGTCTCTGCTGCCATCTAGTGGTCTTTTCAGATTATCATAGCCCATCCGGTGGTTTTCCTTGAACTGTCTTCATCATAACGCCTGCTGGTCAACCTCTCATTGTTTGCTTGCCTCAGTGCCCTTAATCTCTCTTCCTCACCCTTGCGATTACAAGTTCTTGTGATTCGAGACAGAGTGATCTCGTAATATACTTCACTACTTAGAAAAGCCATGTTTAAAAAAAGAAGAAACGCATATCAGGAAATATCTAAAGGTCACTAAGACCCAGTTCCTGATTTGTGATAGCTGTTAAGCTGTTGAATCATGAGAACAGCTTTTTGTGTAACTTGAGTGGATATAAACTGAAGGACAGGAGGCTTGTGTAAATGTAAGCTCAAGCTCAAGGAGGTCGCAAAGCTTGTTGTCAAGTGAAGATAATGAAGTAGAACCGATGTCCTGTTGTTGAAGATAAGATGGCAAAACAGATGTCTCAGCTCAATATAATGTCAGTGGGAACTGGTTTGGGCTACTCCCCCTTACAGGGTTGGAAATTTACAGTGAGGATGTATCCCACAACCACCAGAGGTGTTAATCATTTCTTGGAATTTCTGCCTGTCCTTAGAAGGTAATGGATATGTGTACACTACACCTTTAAATATGTAGTCGTTGCTTCTCTTGGTGCGCTTGGTGGTGGAGCGATACCCCATGCACCCAGCTCTATAATAAAGGGAATACCTGCTTGACATAACTCAGTGGCATGTCAAGTTACTTTTTGTCAGTTTTCTCAGCTTCAGTTCTTTTGCCGCAGTACCCCATTGTCCATTCTTGAAGTATTTTCCTGTTAACACCTGGTGGTTCATATGATGTCTCTTCCAGGTGGCATAATCATCTAGGCCTTTCCAACAGCACCAGAGAGAACATTGTACAAATATGCAAGGTAACACTATAAAGGTATTAGTATATTATATAATTAGTATAACCATTGCTACAAACAGTTGCTTTAGCCAAGCAAAGTTAGGAACCGAGTTAATTAGTTTATTCCACATGTCTGTAAACCCAAATGAAGTATCATCCTGGGCTACCTGATGTAATAGGCTGCTCTTTCCCAGATTGCTTGTATATCCATTTCTACCTCTTTTTCTTTATTGATATAGGCACAACAACTAGTATTAATTAGTGCACATACACCTCCTCCTTCAGCTACTAGTATGTCTAGGGCTACTTGGTTCTGTAACACTACCTTGCTTAGGGATGAAACTTCTACTTGCAGATTTTCTAGGGCTCTTGTGGTTGCATTCTCTATTTGTTCCGTGGTGGCCGAAATATTGACAATCTCCTTCTCCAATTTGGTAACCCCCAGGGGGGGTTTTCCCCCCCTTCCCAAACTTTGGAAAGCTGTTGGTCTTTCAGTTAATGGATTCCTATCACTTCTCTTCCCATGGATCACCTGAAAAATTCTTAACATATACCAAATCCCCTGGATTGATAGAACAGTTAGGATGATACAGTCCCTTGCCTCAAGTCTGAGGCTTGACCTTTATTTGTAGGAGGGCTATCTGTTGTTTTAGTAGACGGTTCATCTTCTCTACCTGGTTGTTTGCTTAGGGCCTATAAGGGGTGTGTAGTTGTCGACTGATTATTAGGATCTTACTAACTTGTTATTATACCCATTCACAAAATGAGTACCCTTATCGTTTAATATCATGTCAGGCACTCCAAACCTGGGTATTATTTCATTCAATAATATCCATGAAACCTCCCTTGCCTTATTTGTTTGTTGAGGAAAGGTTTCTGGCCAACCTGAAAAAGTGTCAGCATTAATTAGTACCAAGACCCCCCTTTTCTAGCAAATTCTGATCTATTTGCCATTGTTGTCCTGGAAGGTTCCCTTTCCCAGAAGGCCCCACTTTTACCCTGTTCCTGGTACAGGGATTGTACAATTACTTTGTTCAAGTACCTACAAAGAGTGTCTGTCCCCCCAGTATGTTTTGCCATGTTTTCTTAGAACCAATTTCCGTAAGATACTAAAGGGCACAACAATGCATCCATCTGGGTATGCACCCATCTGCCAGCTTGCTCTCTTCCCTTCTAAATCATTAATTAGATTCCTGTCCCCTCTAGAATACTTTACAGGGTCAGACTCAGGTTCAGAGATTTGAAGATTACCATCTGGGATTAAAGCCAGTTCACCAATTTCTTTTCCTTTAACTGCCTGTTTTGCCAACTGATCCACCATCTTATTTCCAATTTCCTGTACACTGTCACCTTTCTGATGTCCTTTGCAATGTATAATAGCCACGCTTTTTGGTAGATGTACACCATGCTGAATTTGTTTTCCTTATGTTTGAGTGATCCTCTCTCTTTCCAGATGTTAACATGAACATGTATCACCCCAAATGCATACTTAGAATCTGTCCGTATATTTAAGGCTCTTGTCAAGGTAATTATTTCAGCCTTCTGAGCAGAAGTCCATACAGGTAATGGTTGTGCTTCTATTACCTTGTCAGTAATAGTTACTGCATATCCTGCCTTACAGTTTCCTTGTCTCACAAAACTGCTTCCATCGATGATTCCAGGAATCCTCAGCATCGTCCAGTGGTTCCTTCTTTAGATCTGGCTGACTGGCATAGACAGTCTCCAAGAAGTCACGCACTGCTGGCTCGGAGGTAGCTCTGTGTTGGTGTTCGGCAAATTGCTTTCTTCCTTTTCCTTGAGTTGAGCTTTTTTGAGCTTCCTTTTCCTTGAGTTGAGCTTTTTTCCTGGAGTTGAGCTTTCAGTTGAGCTTTCTGTTGAGAAACTTGATAACCGTTTAAACCAAGAAATTCAGCAAACTCACAGTCCATTGTACACAGTCTTCTTTCATTTCTGTGGCATCCATGTACTGCAGTAAAGTTCCACCTAGGGATGGAAGAACCCAAGTCTCATGAGCTAACTGGTTCTCAAAAATCACTGGGCAGTTCTTTCAACCCTAGATAACACTGTCCAGGTGAACTGAGTCTTTTCTCCCCATACTGGGGTTTTCCTACTCAAAGGCAAATAACTTTAGATTTTCTTTGGCAAAACCAGGCAAAAAAGGCATCCTTCAAATCCAGATGGTAAACCCCACCTTCTCATTCCTTAACTTAGTTAATAAAGTGTATGGATTTGCCATGACTGTGTATGTATCTTTAACAATTCTATTAACTGCCCTCAAATCTTGTACCAAACTATAGCTCTTGCCATCCAAATTTTCATCAGCAAGGTGTTGAATTTGGATTCACATTCAGTTAATAATCCGAACTCCAAAAACTACCTATTATTTCTTCTATCCTTCTACAATTTTGAATCCTCAAAGGGCACCTGCTTTACCCTGACTGTGCTGGGTACCACTTTCAACTTAACTTGTAATGGGCTGCTTTTTTGGTTCTGCCAGGCATCCTTGACACCCTCACACCTGGGTATACCTGATTTAAGATTTCTGTAACTTCTGGAGGTACAACATTGTTTTTCCCAGTTTGTGTTAAGGCCAGACTTAAAATTTTCAATCAGTTGGTCTTGCCTTGACTCTTACCTCCAATTTTCTTTACTGAATTAATCTCTGTATCCATTTGTTCTAATAAGTCTTGCCCAAGTAATGTTTTTGGAGAACCCGGCATGTACAAGAATTCATGTATTCCTGCTTGTTTTCCCAGCCTGTATTTAACTGGTCTCAAAAAAGGAAGCTTTACCTTGTTAGCCAGTAGCTCCTACTACTGCTACAAAATCAGCATCTATGGGTGATAATTCTTGATGTAGCACAGAGTAAGAGGCACCTGTATCCACCAGAAAATAAACCCCTTTACCCTGCTCCCCTAGCTGGAATTTACCCAGTGGCTCTGCTAGGGTAAACTTCCCAGGTAACTTCCCAGGTTCTTGCCATTCAGCTTTTGCAATCAGAGATAGTTCCCTCCCACTCAACTTGCGACAGCTTCTCCACTGATCATAGAATCATAGAATTGCTCAGGTTGGAAAAGACTTTCAAGATCATCAAGTCCAACCGCAACCTAACCATACTGCTCTAACAACCCACCACTAAATCATGTCCCTGAGCACCACATCCAAACTGTTTCTAAACACATTCAGGGATGGTGACTCAATAACCTCCCTGGGGAGCCTATTCCAGTGCTTTCTGTAAACCCTTTCTGTAAAGAAGTTTTTCCTGATATCCAACCTAAACCTCCCCTGGTGCAACTTGAGCCCATTTTCCCTTGTTGTATCACCTGTCACCAGTGAGAAGAGGACCAACCCCGCTCTCGCTGCAATCACCTTTCAGGTATTTGAAGAGAGCAATAAGGTCTCCCCTCAGCCTCCTCTTCCCCAGACTAAACAGCCCCAGTTCCTTTAGTCTCTCCTTGCAGGGCGTATTCTACAAGCCCTTCACAAGCCTTGTTGCCCTTGTTTGGACCTGCTCCAGCACCTCAATGTCCTTTCTGTACTGAGGTGCCCAAAACTGAACACAGAACTCGAGGTGGGGCCTCACCAGTGCAAAGTACAGGGGGTTGATTACTTCCCTAGACCCGCTAACCACACCATTCCTGATACAAACGAGGATGCCATCATCCTTCTTGGCCACTTGGGGACACTGCTGGCTCATATTCAGCTGACAGTCCATCTATACGTCCCCTTAGTGAAGGAACAGTAGCAGCTGCTATTGTTCTTCCCAATTTCCTTACTATCTCTGTTCCTCAATCAATTTTTCCAAATCCCTCACTTCTCTTCTTGGTCCTGACATCCCTGTTACACCTTGCTCATCTTTGCCTTCCTCAGCCTGTGTCTTTCTCAAACCTTTTTCACTTTCCAAACTTTCATTATTACAAAAATTACAAAAATTATTACAAAAATGCTAACCTCCTTTCCCCCAGAGGCTTCCAGTGCTAACACTGTAATATCTGGTTTCCTACATCTCTGCAGATGAAGGCTACTCTGGCTTCCAAAGACCTGTCCCCTACCTGCCCCATTCACAAGTAACACACTCTTCCCAACAGGAGTCACCAGCCCCAGCTCCCTCTCACTTGCTCTGAGATTTCTGCTTATGAGCTGCAGCACAGGGGTGGTGCAGGGGAGTGTTCTCATGCCGGCACACATCTGCCTTGGCCGGTGCAGATCACAAACTCTAATATCTCAAACTCACTGTTTTTCCTTCACCCTTTTGCTGTTTTTTCCACAGTTCCACTGTGGAACTTCCTCAATTACAGTTCCACATAACATTAATAATTACACTTCCACATACCATCAACAATTACACTTACACACACCATCAATGATTACTTAGGGCATACTTAAGCCATATATTGACCAATGCAGGTGAGCTCATTAAAATGCTGAGACACAAGGTAACCTGGGTTGTAAAGAACGTGCCCTGGTTGAGCTTGTGATCTCTAGGAATGTGGAAGCTATGTAAAGGCACATGCAAGACATGGAGGCGATTTGAGGCAGGAAGCATGGTTTCACCAAGGGCAGCTTGCGCCTGACCAATCTTGTGGCCTTTTACGATTGACTTGTGGCGTCAGTCGGCGAGAGTACTGAGCAATGCCATCTGCCTGGATTTCTGTAAGGCCTTTAACATGATCTCACGCCAAAAAACTGTAGACTGGAGAGAACAGGATCTGAAGGCTGTACTGTATAGAGTGGGTAAGGACTCGGTGCCTTCCATCTATTCAAGCATGTGGAAAAATGGTCTGTGTGGGCAACCTTTTCCTGGGAACAATGCCATCATAGCAGCTGTTTGACAGAGGGTTGGTCACCTCCACTGAGTGCAGATTTTTTTTTTTTTTTTTTTTTTTTTAGGAGCAAGGCGTGCTGGTTCTCATTCATCGCTGGTGAAAAATGCGAAGCTAATGGCGGTGACTGTGCAGAACAACAGCGGACTGCAGCTGATAACTTGCTCTATCAAATAATGTTATTGTACATTTTCTATCTGTTCTCTACTCCATGGAAATAAGTAGCAGACGTTACTTTCAGAGGAGTATACTCATTTTTTTGGGGGGTGATCTTTTCTTTCTAAATCACGCACTGCAAGATCTCCCGAGAGAACACAAAGACCAAAATACAAAGCCTGACTCAATGCCAGAGCAGAGGGAAAGAGAAGAGATGTGTCAAGCCGAGAGTTTTACCACCTTCTGAATGAGGGTCAACAGCTGTGGGTATAATTGAAGATTCCATTTCTGTACCGTGAGAATCAAGGAATGCCACTTTCTAACACCACACTGGCGTTAGAGAGTTTTCTTGCCTGATTTCAGATGGTGGCATGAGTGCAATGCATGATACGGGACACTCCGTGCCTGGCAGCAGCTCCTGGCCCAACTGGAAGGGAGCATCATATGGCATAAAGGCCTTGCAAACCCCACAGCTGGCAGCGCTCCTCCCACCATGTCCTCGACCAGCCAGAATAAGGAGGAGAACAGACCCTCAGGGCACTCCTGGATCCGCAGTGGTGACTAGCTTTTCTTTCCTTTGATTTTTTTTTTCTCTTTCCCTCCTTCTCTTTTCTTTTTGCTCGTCTTTCAATAAGTGAAAGCACACCCTTCCTTCGTCTTCTTTCTCAGTCAGTTTGGAGGGATTAAGGTCAGTATAGAGAAACGTAAGCCTCTTCAGCTTGCAAGAGAGACAATCCTGGTACTCCCTCTCCTAACCATGCCATTCCAGTGCTCTCCAGCTTGTTACCGTTCTGGTACCCCTTCGATCAGGCCATAGCTCCGGGAGCAGCATTTCCAGTTTTGTACGGAGTGATTGATTATCCCAACTCACTGTACTTCATGGAGGATCGAGGCACAGTGGTACTTTTACATGAGACTGCAGAGTAGCCTAGGAGGCAGTGCCACCACAATTCAAGCAGTAGCTGATGTATCAGTCCACAGGGTGGTTGCGTTCACCTTTTGCCTCTGTGCCTGTACGTGCACTTTACACTTTCTTGCTTACTTTAACAGGCCCGACCGAAAGTTCAGACTGTGTTATACAAGCGAGCAGGTTCTTTCCAGCAGTGGAGCTTGTTTAGCCATCTTCCAAACCTCAGTGATCAGGGCAGTGGTTAAGAACAAGCTTCAAACAAGAAGTGCGAGTAAAATTTTGATGGGATGTAAGTATTAGGTTCATTACTCTGCTTGCTGTAAGAGAAGGTCCGAAAGAGGACTTCCCACTCTTGGTGTCCTCCACCTTTCTTCTTTCCAGAACTTGATGTACTTCTTCACTGTCATGATGGACCAAGAAATTATTCTTTTGTCCTGTTTTCTATGCTTGTTTTAGGAAGATCACACTGATGGAGAAGTTGCTTGATTGAAGGAAGTTCCATTCGTTATGATCATGGTTGGTTGCTGCTCACAATATAGCATCTATTTGAAAGACCGCTCTTTGTGAGTAAAGGTACAGAGAAATTTAAATCACAACCAATAGTCATGGAAAACCTGTACAAAGATTAGTGTGGTTAGTTGTACCGTGGACTAAGTCAGCTACATTACCCAAGCCAGCAGCACATGCTTGTAGCATGGGAAACCAACTCTTATCATGGGCTGTATCAAAAGAGGGTGGCCAGTAGGATGAGTGAGTGGATTGACAGCTCGCCCTTGCCCCCTGCTTCGGCCCTTGTGAGGCACCATCTGCAGTACTGTCTCCAGGTCTGGGGACCGCAGCACAAGAAAGATGTGGGAGCTGCCGGAGCAGGCCCTGAGCAGGCCCATGGAGGTGATCAAAGAACTCGAGCAGCTCTGCTGTGAAGGCAGGCTGAGGGAGCTGGGCTCATTCAGTCTAGAGAAGAGGAAGATCCGGGAAGACTTCATTACAGCCTTCCTTGTATTTAAATGGAGCTTATAATCAGAAGGTAGATGTGCTTTTGATGTGATGTGATTACAATAGGAAGAGGGAGAATGTCTTTAAACACAAAGAGGTGAGAGATTTCCATTGGATGTCACTCAGAAGGTGAAACATCACTGGAGGTGTTCAAGGGCAGCTTGAACGGCGCGCTGGGCCCCTTGATACGGTGGTTGGCAACGCCGCCTACAAACAAGGGTGTCAGAACAAGATGATCTCCGATGCCCCTTCCAACCAACCCAAGCCAAGCCGTTCTATGATTCTGTGCTCTTTTAACAAGGAGTCATATAATGTTCACACACAAGCGCGACCATAGCACCATATCACAGAATCACAGAACTGCTTGGATTGGAAGACAGTCTTGTTCCACACCCCTGCTGTGGACAGCTTTGCCAGCCACTGTATGATGTTGCCCGGGCCCCATTCAAGCTGGCCTTGGACACCTCTAGGGACGGGGCATCCACAACTTCTCTGGGCAGCCACTTTTGCCCTCTGAATGAAAAATTTCTCACTAGCATCTAATCTAAATAGCTTCTCTTTAAGTTTAAAGACTTTCTCCCTTGTCCTGTCCATCTCAGACCATGTGAAAAGTCTGTCTGCTTTCTCTCTATGAGCTCCATTCAAATCTGGAAGGCTTTACTGCGTAACTAACAAAAAAATAGAGCTGTCATCCTGAAACTGCCCTTTGTCATTTTCTGTTAAAGTCATGTTCTCTGGGTGAACTTTGCTTATTGTAAGCGTATTAACATACCAAAACAGACTGCCACCCCAAAGCCTACCCTACCCGCCTCCAAGGTGCGACCCTGCTTCCTCAAGCATGTGCTCGGATTTTTTTAGAAGCAAAGCAAAGAGAATTTACAGCAATGGTAACAATGGTATCTGTGGCCAGAGTTTCCCGTCCTTTAGGAAGACACCATCACATGCAAGCTCGGAGGACGTCGCTGACTTCTGGGATCAGTTGATGGGCTGAGCCTCTTTTCCCCCTCCAGATGTGTACCCATTGGATGAGATGCACATAGCTGGTTAGGCTGAGTGCTTCTCTGGGAACCTTAGAAACTGTCAGTGCTTGTCCCGTTAGAGAAATTCTCAGTCAGTGTGGCATCAGAATAGTAAGTCCTCTTTATTGTGTTTTACACACATCTTATATATCCTTCACTGGTAAGCAGTAAATCCACTCACAGTTAATTATCCTTAAGTTCTTCACAGCATCATAGATAACAAACAAAGGGTTCCTTAACTGTCGCAGATGTGACCACATTAGCTGTGCATACTAAAGGAGTATTCTGTTTACACCTTAGCCCTGTCTCCAGACTCCGGAGGCCTCATAGCGATAAGATCTACCAGAGTCTGTTGAGCTCTCTGTTGTTAAATCTCCCCCCACAAGAAATCTCTGTGGAGTCATTCTGTAATTTAGTGCATTTGCCCTTGGCTGTATTATTCACATTCCAGTTACTTGCACGTGCTCTGCAGACAAGGCATTTATTGCTGGCAATACGAAAGAATCTGCACTTCTTCAGCTTCAGTAAAGAGCACTATTTACTAATCTATCTGTCTGTGAGTTCTCACCGAGCTGTGTCCAAGCTCACCGAGGAAGGTGATGTCAGGGCTCAATTCAGGCAAGGGAGAAGAAAGAAGGAAAACACTTCTTCGTTTCCACAATTAGTTGAAGATATCCTTTAAAAACTGCAGTTGATGCAATGTTGATGCTTGATTTCAACTTGATCAAACTTACTGTCCCCGAGAGAAATACTGCTGGGAAACACAGTAATCTGGCTTTGCTTTAGTGAAGCATAGAACTGGATTGGATGAGAAATCAGGGCAAGCAATGTTAGTGGTTATGGCCATCCCTATTGCAGGAATACACTGAACACTGTTTTGCAATGCTTGTCAGTATGTGAATCCATCATTCAAAGAGAAGTGCTATGAATACTCCAATCTCTAGGCTCCAAAAACAGCTTAAAACGCTGTCATTCATATTCTACTACTTCAGTAAGTGTACATAAAAAGTGCTAACTGCCTTCTTCCTTAAGTTGTGATATAGGTAATATTAAGGTCGAGAATATACACAACATAATAAGGATGTTTTTTCTAATGTACTTCTATGAAATCTGAAGCTAGGATTTGGCTCAGTAACCCTTTCTTTCGCATCAGAGAAGTGGGAGAACAGTTGCACCAGCATCAGATAGACAATGGTAGTAGGGAAAAGATTTGTTTTGGAATTTGGAATTGCTTACATTCACATTTTCAATCTGTTGAACAATTCTAGATTTAAGTAAAAATGTCCTGCCTTCTTGAGCTTTTTGGGTGTTTCAAATTGATTGCCTGGTATTCTTTATTTCAACTGTTAAATTACACAGTGACTGCAAACTGTTGAAATGTAGCCATATGTGGCAAGATGATAAAGTGTTTGTTGTAAAATAGCATGAGTATGAAGCACCCACTACAGATAAGACTGAGATTACAAAGATGTTTTAATAAAAGTTGAATACTATCTTTTTTTCTTTCTACTTAAGTGTGAACCCTAGCATTTGACTTTGGAAAACAGCTAATCTTCCACTTTGTAAAGAGAAGGATTCTTCTGCATTTTAACGTAGGTGTTTTTTTGTTATTAAATTCCACTACCAAAACCCTCAGGCAACACGGAGGACAGGAATATATGCGCATATAAAGCAGAAACACTTATAATTTATAAAATAGTACTAATTAAAAGTGTCCCTTACTTGTTCAAATCTAGATCTCAACCACTTGAAGGCATACCTTGATAGTGTGATAATATTGAACAAGACTTAGCGCAGTGATACAAGTGTGAGTGAGCATTTGAAACATATCATTGACAGCATTGCTGGATGCCTGAGGCATTGTTGAACATGTTACTTCCTTACAGAATGACTGAAGAAACCGAGTGAAAGGAACTGAGTGAACCCTTCTTCTAACTGACATCTCAATGGAAATCAACTAAATGAGTTTCCAGACATAAGACTTCAGTCCATTTTTTAAGCACTGCTGTAGGAAGCAAGATATCCCATATTGACTGTGTATGTATTCTCCTATAGACTAGCACATGTCTTCAGAATGAAAGCATACTACATTTTGACTTATAAATATGTATCCTAGTTCTGTTAATCCCTGTGGCTGATCCCTCCAAGACCATAATAGTAAACGTTACTTCCAATACTGGCACATGGATGTGGCAGACTCTACAATACGACCAGAAACAGTATGTTCCGTAATAGTAAGGATATTCAGAGAATATCCTTAATGAAATGATGCATGACTGTGAAGGAAGTTTAATTAAATAAATACTGATATTTTAGGGATCCTGGGTCCTTAATTTAAAGACAGTTGGTGGACATCATCTTTCTTTTACAAGTATATGCCTAAAATTTGGTTATATCTTTTACCAGCAGGATTGTCTTAAGGGATCTGTAGTACTCATTAGAGTCAAAAATAATGGAAGACATTAATAGAATCATAGAATACCTTGGGTTGGAAGGGACCTGGAAGATCATCTAGTTCCAATTCCAACCCCTTGCCATGGGCAGGGTTACGATTTGCATTTTTCTCAGATAATGTGTAAGGAAGATGCTGTTACCCAGCACAGCACAGTTGAAAAGTCCGCGTAGTCATAGATTATAGAACCATAGAACCATAGAACTATAAAACCATAGAATGGCTTGGAAGGGTTGGAACTTGAATAAAATACTATTTCAGTAGTCTTATCAAGCTGATGACCAGCCAGAATTTTCTCACTTATCACCATTAATTAGGGCTATTATTTATTCTACATTTTACAATGCAGAGTTGCTATATTGAGCAACTGTTTTTCTAATTGGCGTAGAAGGAGCAACACTGCAAGGGAAAATGTTAATACTCAGTTGCCTTTGACTAGTCCTTTCCCATGCTATGAGGAAATTTCACAGCAAGCGGAGGAGAGAAACATTCCATACAACTACCTTTTAAAATGATTCAGGAAGATAACTTTAGAAAATTCACGCACACCAATCTTCCAAATCTTCTCGATCAGCACTAACAACTCGCAAATAAGACTTGCTCCTCAGCAACAAGTACATCTTTTGTTTTAAAAAGAATATAAACATAAGTTTGTTTAAATTGCCTATTATATGTTCATGTACATAACAGTAAAGTGGTCACCCAAAACTGATTTGAACAGAACCTAACTTGATATCTACTCTTGGACATATTTCTACAAAATACAAAGATAGCACGAATAACATATTCTTCAGTCCACAGAGAATAACACATTTTTCCCAGAATTATTGCTATCATATTTGCATCATATCTACATTATGACCATTCACAGAAATGTCAGGAAACAAGTTTTTATCATTGTACAGATAAATATAAAGCAAACCTATTAAAAAAAATTGTGTGCTCATGCATGTCACTTTTACATCTGTGCTCGAACTAAAGCAAAATCAAATTGCAATTTACTTCCACAATGGTTGGTTAAAAGTGGGAAATTATTCATTTCCTGCAGCTGTGGATTTACATAAAATTTCCTTGAAACATGTTATGATTTACCACTCATAGGCATCTATATATGCACAAGCAGTTGTAGATCACATGGAACAAACATTTCAATTTCTATCACTATTTTTTGCTGTGTGTTTTTATATGCTATACAGCCCATCCATAACATTTGCCTGTGCTGCTCAATGTAATAACTAATTCTTATCCTTGCAGCTTTTGTCTAGAGTTAAGCAAATGTTCTAACTGAAGTTCATGTCCTTCTGTGACACAAGCAATATACACCTTCTGTGGTATCTTCTCCAAAGTCAATCAGTGGGAATGACTGTTGATGAATAAGCATGTTCGATAAAAAATTTGTGTGGTTGCTCTGGTTTTAGCCGAGACATTGTTAATGGCACACAAATTTTCCAGTTTCTCTTGAGTGATGGGAACACTCTTAGGGCCAGGCAGGGAGCAGGGCCTGTAGAGAGTCAGGACTGCTGGCATGAATTAGGCATGGTGTTATTCCACAACAAGTGACATAATGTGGAGGGCTATAAAGCCGTGGGGAGGTGGCTGGGGATGACTGCTGCTTGGAGACTGGTGGATGTTGATGAGGGCTGTCATCCTGTGGGCAGTTGTATTGTTGCTGAGTTTTGGCTGGTGGGGTGATGAGTAATTTCATTGTGGATATGAATATATATATGGTTATCATCACTTTCTTTCCATCCTCTTTCTTTTTCTGTTTTACTAAATACTTTTTATTTCAAATCACAAGTTCTATTTTGTTTCCAGTTCTCTCCTTTATCCTACTGCTAAGGTAGGAAGTGAGTGAATGTCTGTGTGTTTTTAGCTGCCTGCTGGGTTAAACAACAACAATGACTTTTGGCACCTAACGTGAGGCTTGAAGGTTTGTGATCTGATCACAATTTGTTGAAACAAAATTGTTCTAAGTGTTATAGAAGTTTAAGAATGTTATTATTTTTTTTTAAATTACTTTTGGAGATCTTTAGGTGTTTTCTTTTTTTTTCTTTCCTTTTTTTTTTTTTTTTTGTGGTAACATATTATTTAGCATCTTATTTGCTATGTATTTTCAATGTTGTGCTATTTACCATTTTCCAAGGGTGGATTAAGACAAACAATTTTTCTGTATGGCGTAACACTGGTCTGGAAACGAATCTGGTATTTGTATTCCGTATTGCAGCCATCTTCTTACTTCAGGAACTGTATCTTGGAAAATATTAACAGTTGTAATCTTTACTTTCTCTCCTTGGGGAGGCAGGCTGTATGGTGTTTAGCTGCCAGCTACATTAAACCACAACAGTGGTACACTTCCATTATTTTTTACATATCCTTTCCATATCATTCCACCTTAGTATCATTGTAAGTGTTTATTTTATTTAGAAAACAACACATACTATGTCTGCTGACATAGATGATTCTAGAAGGAATGAATAGTTAGTCATCTGGGAAGAAAATTTTCTTGAGCTCCTTGCTCACAGTCCTTCCTTTCTGTCCCTTGTGAAACATATCAAGTTTCACAGGTTCGACAATCCAAAATTCAATTACATATTTTAAAAGGGATTGCAAGAAAAAAAAACATTTTGTATGCTAGATGTTGCCCAGGGAAGTGGTGGAGTCACCATCCTGGAGGTGTTTAAGAGACGGCTGGACATGGCATCTAGGGATGTGGTTTAGTGGTGGACTTAGTAGTGACAGGCTGATAGTTGGGCTTGCTGACCTTTAGGGGCTTTTCCAACATAAACAACTCTATGATTCTATAAATGTTTCTCTGTTCGCATATGAATCCAGCAAGCTATTAAATAATGTCTGCTAAATATGTCTAACTAAACTCGGAGTCACAGAATGGCTGACATTGGAATGGACCCCAGAAAGCCATTTTGTTCAACTCACCTGCTCAAGCAGGGCCATGTAGAGCCAGTTGTTCAATACCATGTGCAGATGGCTTTTGGATATCTCTGAGGGAAGTGACTCCACCACCTCTATGGGCAGTCTCATTCAATATTCAGTCAACTGCACAGTGAGAAAGTGTTTCATGATATTCAGATGCAGCCTCCTGTGTTTCAGTTTCTGCTCACTGCCTCTTGCCCTGTCAATTAAAGAGAATGTAATAGTCTGCAGGAGACCATTTGGATGCAAGATAATCCGTGTATTTTGTTCTAGTGTCCAATTAAGCTGTACAGCAGAGGACAGTCCCTAAATGCCTGATTCATTTCAGGGTAGGTATTATGTGAATATTGCAGTTCCTACTAAAACACCCTCAGCCTTGTCTGTCACTCATAGACGCAGAGTTTTTTACTGGACATGTTTTTAATCCAACAGGTGTGAAATATCACTTTCGGGCAACTCAAAAAGTATTTTTCTTTCAGAATTTAGCCTTCACACCAGCATCTAGTATACACCGAACGTTAAATGGTCAGTGGGTAGGACCTGCTACTTTTAAATATCTTTTAATCTTTGCTGAGCTGTTCCTTTTAGATTGCTGCTACAGCTACTTTATTTTTCTCTCTGGCTTTGTCATGTACATAAATGCAATTGTTTCTTTTACTTGAATGTTGGAAGATATTAACCACGTCACTGCTGATGCAGCACTAAACAGGTGTCAGCCCTGGTTATACCACGGCTGTGTCACAGCAGGCAAAATGCTGGCAGTGGAGGGGGCAGGAGGCTCCTATGATGATGGAGAGTGATCATTCAGTGCTACAGGTGGATGCTCAGACAGGGATGATATTAGACTGTGTTATGCTCCTATCCTCTCCCTCTTCTGCTGGATAGTTGTCAGTGCTAATCTGTACATCGTTATGGTTTCATATGGAGATAGAAACTTCTCAAAGCCACAGGCAAAGGTAGTTCTGTACACTTTTTCAAGACATATACCCTGGAGCTCAGGTCTTGGCACCTGCCCTAGTGGTATAGTGGCCATATCACAATGGGCAGAATTCTGGCGGGGTCCTGTATCACAGCAGGTTGCAACAATTCATGGAGGACAATTGTCTCCTGGCCTTCAGAGAGACATAAGATAGAATCATAGCATTATAGAACGGCTTGGGTTGGAAGGAACATTAAAGCCTATCTAGCTGCAATACCCCTGCCATGGGCAGGGTTGCCACCCTCGAGATCAGGCTGCCTAGGGCCCCATCCAACCTGGCCTTGAACAACCTTAGTGATAGGGCATTCGCAACTTTTCAGGGCAGCCTGTGCCAGTGCCTCACCACCCTCTGGGTAAAAAATATCTGCCTTAACAGCTAACCTAAATCTCCCTATTTTTAGTTTAAAAATAAAAGTTTCCTCTTCTCCTATGACTATCAGACTGTGTAAAAAGTCGGTCTCCTCCCTGCTTATAAACTTCCTTCGAAAATGGAACAGTTACAGTGAGGTGTTCCTGAAGCTTTCTCTTCTCCAGACTGAACAAACACAGCTCCCTCACATTTTCCATGCAGGAAATGTGCTCCAGCCCTCATCTGGACCCTCTCCAACAGTTCTATGCCTTTCTTGTGCTGGAGCTCCCAGGTCTGGACGCAGTGCTCCAGATAGGTTCTAATGAAGGCTGAGCAGTGAGGGATAATTACCTCCCTCACCCTTCTGGCCACTCCTCTTTTTGATGCAGCCCACAATACAGTTGGCATTCTGGACTGCAAGAGCACACTTCATGTTTGTGTTTGATATTTTCATGGCATGTCAATAGATGTAGGAATGTGGAGAAAGCTGTGTGATTTTCTGATTTGTCATGTATCTGGACAGTGTCAGGCTCTTAGAATAGCAAAAGGCCTACCTGTTTCATCAGATGTCATACTCTCTGCAATCTCTGTCCTTTGTGTATCCCAATGATAGTACAATGTATACATGCTGGCAGCATGGCTCCTCTTGGAAAGTGGGAATAACAACTATCAGTAAGTGTTTAGTTCCCTTCTTCAGAGAAATCCTGCTATTGATCATAATGAGAGGAAGTTCCTTGGCTAACAAGAACCTGATATCAGTTATTTCAGTCTTTTCTCATTTTCCTGCTGTAGGGGAATGGAGTTAGACAGCTCACAGGAAATTGAACAGTTACTGCTGTTTTCTGTCTTCTGCCAATACCACTTCACAACTTGAGTGTTAGTCTTGTCTTGTAGTTTGAGGATTATAGCTCTATAAAAGCATCACAGTTTTAATTAACATGTCAGTCTCCTCCATAAGCAGCAGAAAACTTCCTTTTAGTGCAAAACAAATTTAAAACCTTTTCTACACATGTACATTTACACAGATACAGAAGCATGTTGACACATGCATATTTGCACCTGTGCACACTCTTACAAATATTTCAGGTACATCTAGTAATTTTAAAGTCAGTTATCACTTCTAACTATGATGTGTCTCATAACTCTGCCAAGCAAAATCATGGCAGCTACAATTTTACAAGCCACATATCTGTCTCCCCTGATGATGCTAACTATTTTGTTTTCTTCAGGATTCAAAATTCTGGCAAAATGATGATGATCATTATTTTTCCAAAACTCAGGTTTAGGGTATAACAGGAAATTTTATGCAGTGACATTTAAGACTTGTCTGTTTTGTGTTCTTAATCTCTCACAGTCTCTTGAATTTCTAGCACATCTGTGAAATGGAAACACACGCCAGTGAAGAAAATATTCTCCTGAAGTTTAGTATTTATTTGGTGCTGAAAAATACAGGAGTTGTTCATTTTCCTTTGGGGCTTACCTAAACTAAGGCTGGCAAAATGTTGGACCAATTCACTATTAGTTCATGTACCGAGATCTCTTCTGAGAATGTTGAGATTCCATATCAACTAATGTCCTGAGTGGATGACACTACAATCTAATACAATGGCATTTCTTTTTCAATTTTTTCTTTTTATTTTCATGAAATGAGGATTGTTTATACTGTGCATTGAAAGAGAAAAATTTTCTTATGAAAAAAAGTCATAGGCACCATGACTCACAGAATCATAGAATCATCTAGCTTGGAAAAGACATTGAAGTCCAACCAACAACCTGATCTATGGAGTACCAACACTCAACCATGTCCCTTAGTGCCACATGCACACATATCTTGAATACCTCCAGAGATAAAGACTTCACCAATTCCCTGGGTAACATATTCCGATGCTTGACCACCCTCGCCATGAATAAATTAATCCTAACATCCAGTCTAACGTTCCCCTGGCACAACTTGAGATCATTTCCTCACATCCTATTTCTTGTCACCTGAGAAAAGAGATCAACATCCTTTCAGCTAGTTGGAGAGAGTGATGAGATCTCCCCTTAGACCCGACAGCCCCATTTCCCTCAGTCACTTCTCACAAGCGTTGTTTTCTTGTCCCTTCATCAGCTTTCTTGCTTTTCTCAGCAATTCAACATCCTCCCTGTAGAGAAGGGATAAAAACTGAACACAGTATTTGAGATGTGGTCTCACCAGTGCTGAGAGAGATAATCACTTCCCTAGTACTGCTGGCTATGGTATTTCTGATACAACCCAGAATGCCACTGAATTTCTTGGTCAGCTGGACACAGTGTTGGTTCATGAAGTTACAAATTTTATCACTATATGTACTCAGAGGGAGCTGTATTAGTCTCACATGTTTTCTGACTTTGCAGGTTGAGCCAACATAATAAAATAAAAGGCATTACTTTCAGAGCAGCCCTCATATATTGACCCTACTGTTGTTTTCCTTGTTAACAAGATTTTCTGGATGCTTGAAGAACAGATAACAGACACTTAGTTCAATAGATCCAATTCTATTGAATTAGATCCAAATTGTATGACTGTGAGTCAAGCATCTTACCCCATAAATAACAAAAAGCCGAAGAACTCCTTAGAGAGTTCCCCTTGCAAGCAGCTGGCTGCACACTAGTATATCCCCCTGAGTAGGGGCACCTCTTGAGGTTACTTAACACCTGTGCAGAGATTCACTCGGGACATGGTGACACCTTGCCAACAGATCCTTGATAAGCAATTTATTGTTTTTAAGTTATACTAGCTTTGTTAAGATTTGATTAATTATTTGATTCATTATGCACCCCCACCCTCTGTGTAGCAAATAATCAAGGATATCTAGCCATTTTGAATCTTGTAAAGTTGCTGCCATCATTGTTCAAATTACCATATCTATTTGTATCAATAAATATCTTTCTGCATTCTTCTTATGAGTGAAGTGTGCAGTCCTTTAGTCTCCACCTGCAACACACCTCTCTGTCAAAACAGGCACTTGGAATGTCCTCTGTGGTAGTAGGCTCCTGATTTTTAGATTCTCGCTCTAAAATCTTTGCAGTTCTAGCACTTGTATTTTTGAAAACTCACAGCTCAATCCAGTGAATATATATAAATATACAGTTTGTTTCTGCACATGCATAAATTCTTTATTCAAGGAATAAGATTGTTGATGGTAAGCTTTTGATCAGTCATAGCTTCTTTTTTTTTTTTTTTTTGTACTGTTGACAACGGAGTAATTTTAAACCAATAAAGCCTATATACTCAAGTCAGAAAGATGAAAATTCCTAGTGAGAAAAGTATTCCTAGGTATTCTCATAATCAAAACATACAAATCTCATCTCCTACACATATTGGAAGCATCCTACCTATTTTAGGAAAAGTAGATGATACACAAAGCAATGGAATTTTCCTCCAGGATTTTTCTGAAGGCTATTCAGGTTATTTTGTTGCAACCAATGAAGTAAAATAATTCGATGCCTAATGGAGTCCTCATTTGTAAGGGCCCAAAACCACACTGTAATTAACTGAATTATTTTAGTTAAAGAAAGCTGAATAAAGCAAATAGACACTGCATATTTGTTGTGCTTGTTGTTATTGTTTCAAGAATCAAAGAACAGTATTTCTGACAGCCTCTAAGATATAAAGCTCATTTGTAAGAATTAAAAAAAAATCTTAAATATCAAGGAATTGGAAGTGAAGTCAAAAATAACCTCTTTTGTTACTTTCATTTTTTCCTTTATCTCATGCTCTACTCACCTGTTTTATGCGCCACTTTGACTCATACTACATACAAGTTCAAGTTCAACATATTGTGACAAATTCCATTATTTGAATTTAAACTAAACTATAACTCATATCACAGTTGGAGACGGAAGATGTTAAAGCCCTTTTTGAAAACTGGGCTTTGATACATTTTTTAAAGTTGGTAAATTTTCCAGTACCCCTCACTGGTATTACAACTAGATTGCTTTTAGTTTCCCTAGATTCCTGTCCTTGCCCACATCTTCCTTTTATTTTTTTTTCCTGTCCTCAGTGATTTTAAAAGCTAAATTTGATTTGGTTTAATTTGTATTAAAAGTCACCAGTTACCTTCATTAAAATGATGCAGACCTTTGAGATTTCTATCACCATTCTTAAAGTGTAGGCTTTATTATAGGCATTCAGCTATTGGTGTTATTATAATTATTAATTAAATTGATGTAAGAAGGAAAATGTGCAGACATAACAACAGCAAATATGGAAACATAGGACTAGTATAGGTTTTAAAATAAGCACAAACCAGGCAATATCAAAAATACATTTTGCCTAATGACTTCAATTTGTCAGTGTTGAATTTGTGTATTTTTCTTTTTTTGTATTACTATGTTAGATTTATTCTCACTAGAGAAGTGCCTTTTAAACCTAAGAAGTAACAGGGACTTAAAAAAATTTGCTATTTACATTTAATATTATTATTTAGTATTTGCATTCGGGGGCTTTGAAATCAATTATAGGACAACTCCGTAATAATCGGTCCTCCTTCATAAAAAAATAATAAATAAATAATCCTCTGTTATAAGCTGTTCAAAGATTATGCCACCATATGTGTTACTAAATCAAAATGAAAATGAGTTGTGCCAGATTTTTTTTTCTGTAAATGCTATATGGGTATCATATAAAATAGCACTACAGGAATGCTAGAGGTGAATAAGAAAAGTTGCATTAAGCATAAATGTAACTGACATTTGGCCATGATCATGATCACTATGATCAGTGAAAACAATGCTCCAAATACAACAATAATACTCAAACAAAACTACAATAGCTTGTGCAGAATGAGCATGAAATAAATCAGAACACTTAAACATTTATAGTGGTGATCTGAATAGATACAGATAAGCTATTCTAACTTCACAGGATTGTGTAGGTAAGTCAAAACAAGAAGTAAAAAACACTTGTGGATTAAAATTGCTCTTTGTTTGAAACTATAATCCCACCTAATGGGACTCCTTTTCAATAACTGGTAGGATATTATGTGTTTTTTACTCTGATTTTGAGTACTTTGTATTAGCGATGAATAAATAAAAGCTAGAGAGTCCCATGTTTTGTTCACAGTACATTTTTTCCTCAGAGGGAATGGATGATACATGAAGGAATACTATCTACTATATTATCTGAACAAGGTCTGAAAAAACATAGAGTAACAAAGTGGAAAAAACAAAACAAAATAATGAAAAACAACCACCCAATTTTTGAGATGTGATTTTAAGTAGAAAAGTACAAAACTGCGTAGTCAATCGTCTGTGAAATACCCCAACTGCATGTATTTCCCTCCATGTATGTGGTCATAGGAAATTAAAAAATTATAAGGGGATCCAAGAGTGTAGAAGAAAATAATCTTACTGCAGTGAATGTTGGGAACTAGATTATACTGAATTTGCAATCCAGGAATAAATTCTGGCTATGCATACAGCTGAAATGCACTTCAAGCACATTCTGTTGGCTGAGCTCCTCTCTAATTACGTGAAGAAACGGAAACTGAAGGATGGCTTGTCAGTTCTATACACCTCTCACCAGGAATTGTTATGTATGGAGTAAACAGAGGCTGGAGGGTGTTCAATAATACCTGTAGCTCACACTGAATAATACTTACAGTTCAAATAATACAGCTTGCATTGAATGTGGAAACTATGTAAGTGTCTATTCTGTAGATCAACCTGAGACACTTCTTGCACAGCAAATACACCATACACCAGACAACTCACTGCAGTTTCATCAGCACCATGCCAAGACAGCTGTGCTGAGAGTGTTAAATAGTCTGCACAGGACACTTCCTTAAGTCTCACTGAGTGCAACCAAGAATGTCACTTTCTGAAGAATGCTTAAGTGATCGCGTAATCTTTTGTATTTCTTTGATCAGTAGTGATGGTTATCAGCACTACCATAAAAATTATCATCAGTTATCTATAGTATACAGCCAGTGACAGAAGTAGGGCAGTCATACTTCTGCCAGACTTGCTGCTGGATACTTGCAGTTTAGTGAGATGGTGTTATTAAAGCTTCTGTTTCAAAGTCTGTGTCTGCAACACTGTAAAGATGTGAGCATTAAAATACTAGGGGAGACCTTATTGCTCTCTTCAAATACCTGAAAGGTGACTGCAGTGAGAGCGGAGTTGGTTTCTTCTCACTGGTGACAAGTGACAGGACTAGGGGAAATGGCCTCAAGTTGCACCAGGGGAGGTTTAGGTTTGTGTCATGGTTTTATGATTTTCGGTTATTGGTACTCCACATCATAACATCATGTAGTGGACATACCTAGTTCTCAGAAGAGAAGGACTACTACAGTCCCCACGGTACTTTGCTCCTTTGTTACCATTTTCCAGCCGGAGGGAAAAGATAGAAGCTCGCAGTATAAAAACTTGCAGATCACGAGACCTCGTCCCTTTTTCCGCCATCTCTCGTCTTGGCAGCACCTCGCTCTCCAGCCGTCTTATCGTCGGTAGTAGAGTAAGGCCTACCTTGATCTTGGGACATTCTCTCTCTCTGTATTGGATTTATCAGCTTAAATTGTAATTATATTGAATTATAGTGTGTTGTTTTGCATTCCGATATTTTATTTAGTAAATTAGTTTGTTTCTCCTCAGATTGTTGCCGCTGTTCTTTGCTCTCAGGGCCATCTCCCTACCCTTTTCCCCTTTCCCCTTTTCCCGGGACGTGGGCCCTTGGGTCCCCCGTCCCCTTTGTCACGGAATCGGGCCTAACGCCCGTAAACCGTTTACAGTTTGATATCAGGAAAAAACTTTCCAGAAAGTGTTGTTAAGCACTGGAATAGGCTCCCCAGGGAGGTTATTGAGTCACCATCTCTGAATGTGTTTAGAAACAGTTTGGATGTGGTGCTCAGGGACATGATTTAGTGGTGGGTTGTTAGTTAGGGTAGTATGGTGAGATTGCAGTTGGACTTGATTATCTTGAGGGTCTTTTCCAACCTGAGTGATTCTATGATTCTATGAGAGTCTATACCAAACTAACACCTATTCTGGTTCTGGGAAATTAATGAATGCTTATGTGGAAAGAAAAAGTGCAAATAGAGAGCAACATCAGAGTGATAGTCTCACCCACTGTCTTGCAGTCAGCAGCTTAGGGACTTCCTAATGCTTAAAAGTCCTTAATGGAGTTTTCTTCCACAAGTTAATGTAATTGCTTTGTAAAAACGACTTGCACTTTTGAACCAAAGTATTATTTGGAAATACATTCCACAATCTAATGACAATTTGTGTGGAAAATATTTGCTCTTGTTTGTTTTCAACTTGTTATATTACCAATCATTCCACTTAGTGTCTCATCTTCCTTCAAGAAAGGTAGAAAATAAGAAAATACCAAATAATGTGAACACTCACTTTCTCAATAACAGTCGTGGTTTCATAATTGCTGTCATATTAGTCCCTTCCCTGAGCTATATCCAACACACTGAAACTGTTCCATGATTCTGCTCTTCCTTGTCTCTACGTTCTAGTTTTCTACTTTTTTGTTTTGTTTAATTACATCCTTTTTGAGATGAAAATGAGAAAAACATAGAGACTTTATGGATTCAAAGTATCTTGACATAGTATTCACAACATTTTAATGATCTGGTTATATTCTAATAATTTCAGATTTCTCTTTCCCTTTGTACCATTTCTGAGCATTCTGGAGACTATCTACAATGTTCCCAGTATCTTTTCGAAGTAGAAATAGCTAATTCAGAGATCTATAAACACAGTGACTAATTAGAATTCTTTTCCACATAGATGACTTATCTTCATTCATCAGGTTACTTTCAGCTGACATCTTATCATTCACTCAAGCTTATGATATTCTTCATGGTCTTGGTCATGCTGAATAACATTATATAATAAATTTCATATCCTCACTGTTGCTTTTTTTAATTTATGTCTGAATTGGATTAAGTACTTACACATTTTTATACTAAAAATTTTAAAATACAATGGTAACTTGAAGCAGTACTTTTTACACAAACCCGATGATGATGATGACAGATATGTGCAATCAATTTACAAAAGCTGTATTAAACCTATAGATTATACCCTTTTAGTTGAGGAAGTTGCTGGAATTTTATAAAAATCTCAGTATTTTGCAGTCTGTTAATTAAAAAAAAAAAATCTGTAAGGGATTCATGCCAATAGAAAAATTGTCAAAGGGACTTGCAGAAACAAACTTTACAACCAGGGAAGGTTATAAAGCAGGTATGTTTATTATGGTGCTGCGCCCACACACTGGGTGCAAGGGGGATATCCCCATCCTAGCTTGCACAACGAAAGGCAGAAAACTTCCATATTTAAAGATCAAAAGCATACATATTCATAGCATTCCTGAGGGAGGGAGGGACTATTACAATTAATTCCAAAAAAATCATTATAATATGTTCCACCCCAGAGTCACACCCCTTGAGCATGCGTAGTGCCTCCCGGTGGTCGTCTTTGAGGGTCATGGGGATGAAGGCCATATTTCTTCCTCACTGTATATTCTTGACCTTGGCACGGTTGAAGAGGGTGATCCAGCCTCGGCTGGTTTTCAGGTCTCCAGTTCAGTTCCAATGACCAATCAGCAACTTCTAGGTTTCTCTGCCCCATTGATCCACATCCATCTTTTATTGTCTGTTTGAAACTGTATTCTAACCCTTTCCTCCCTCAAAAGCAACAAAAAAAAACCTTACCTATACGTCATAGTGATGACTGCCCTTGGGGAAATTAAAGGCATTATTACAGCTTCACTGCTAATAAAATAAGAAATGGGAAAGAAAGCATGAAACCCTACACAGACATGCAGTCTGGGAAAAGCCACAAAGGTATATCTATTGATTTACTTTCTATACAATAAAAAGATATGTTTATATTTGTACTTTGTTCAGTGTTTCCAATATTCCTCTTACAATACTGATTTTTACTTGAAACAAAACAGACCTGTAAGAAAGTGTAAGAGGTTATTCTTTTTGCACCTTTGCCTCAGAGCTTGTTGAGGAACACAGATGGACAAGTCCAGACAAGTCCTGGTCAAAGTTGGAAAAATCTTTTGTCCGAAGATTTGCAGGCCAGGGGCAAGGAGAGAGAGATAAGTAGCAGCTTAGTGGACTGGAAGTGGTTTTTTGTGTGGGCTCATCTCGAGGGAGATAGCCATCTCAAGGGTGCTGCACACGACTCTTACCTAAGCACCCAGGAATGCGTGTACATGACTCTTACCAAAGTGCCCAGGAATGCCACATTGGCAGAAGAAGGAGTATAAAAAAGGGACCTACAACCAAGAGAAGAAAGGTCTCTGACATCAGATTCCTCGTGATGTGATACCTGCCTGCTGCTGGACTCTCCAGGGCCTGCTACCTGCTTGCTGTCTGTTTCTCCTGGACTACCTGCTTGCTGCTTAAGGACAGCCACTCTGCTGCTGCCTTCTCCTGTGCTCCTGCTCCTGTTTTGGTGTATGGGAACTGCTGAGTCATGGCCTGAACCACTGATTGAGCACCTGGAGGAAAGACCCAGTCAGCCCTGGGAGCACAGGTGAAGGCAATTCACCTGTGCAACCAGAAGGGGAGCCTGGCTCCACCCCTCTTAGGCCTCATTTAAGGGCTGACTGCCACTGAGGAAGGATTTCTTCCTGGAGATCCCTCTTTGGTGGGAGCCTTTCCCTGCGAGCCCAAAATCTTCCGATCTGGGTGAGCGCTGTATTTTCCTTCCACTTTTTTGTAACGCTTTTTCCATTGCATTAGTCCTTCTGATTGCTACATTTGGTGAGCTAGGCAGACCTAAATATTGAAATGGCTTTCCTTTTGAATATCTTTAAGTGGACCAAGGGGAAAAACATCGTCCCTCTAGATAAAACCTGGCTGGGGCGCATCCCAGGATTTCTGGGTTCACCGTTTTATGAACTGGCTGCAATAATTGAAAACTGGGGTCCCTTATGGGATAGTGGAAATATTTCCCAATCAACATCTGGCATGGCAAAATATTTTTATGGATTAGATAAAAATATGCTGATTACAAAGGAATGCTGACTGGCTGCATCCACCGTGGCATGGCCCCTATTAATGGCTCTAAATTGTGCAGAACTTTCAAATAATACTTTAGAAAATGAGAACCAGCTACTGCGTGATCGCATTGAGAAACTCGAGCAAGAGCTTGACCTATTGACAGGGAAAAAATCAAGTCTAACTTTTCCTTTAAAGAAAATACGGAATATTGCATTGGAAAATACTCAGGGCCCTGAACCGGTAGACCCAGGTAATCCAACAGGGAAAATCTCTAGATCGGATCTCGAAGCCCCACTTGAGGTAGATCCCTTCGAGATCTGACTTGTAGTGATGCAAAAAAACCAAAAAAGATACAGGACAGACCAGCAGGGGTGCCCCCTGACCAATGGCCAAAACCATCTCCATGTAACAGCTTGCCCCTATATGGTGTCTGAATTGATGGATTTGGTGCAACGATTTCGGCAGAAACCAAGGGAAAGTGTACCAGCTTGGTTACTCCGATTATGGGACATGGGGGCAGTGAGTGTTGTGGTCAATGGGCCAGAAGTTTCCAAGCTCGCATCCATTACCTTGCACCCTGCCCTCAGACAAAGGCTGTATGCCACTGTGCAACATAATGAGGAGAATCATACCTTAATGGATTGGTTGATGGTGGCATGCCATATCACTTGGCCTAATAAGGCTGATATCCCAGTGCATGCAGGTTTATGGTCCTCTATGGAGGACCTCCAAACGTATATTTGTGAGCTAGGAATGAAAGAGGCCATTTATGAGGATGCCTTTGAAAGTCCTGACTTAGTAAAATTCTCAGCCGGAATGAGGAACCTAATTTTACAGCAGGCATCCTCCCACCATTACGGCACACTGTTATCTATACTGAACTCCATGGTGGCCTCAGAGGCCATTGTTCAGCAAGCTGCCCAGTTGGTGGCTGATCTGGGGGAGATGGAGCGCTTAAGGGCAAGGTGTAATATTAGGACAGTGGAAGGGGCTGAGGTATATCCAGTAATTAAAACTAGAAAAGCTGCCCCACAGACACCCCGATCGGGCCCCATACAAGTGTCCCATAAACAGATGTTTAATGACCTCATACAGGCCGGGGTGGCTTTTGCTAAAATTGATTGCCAACCTAATCATGTTTTGCTTCAATTATGGAAACAACTAAGGGACGATCAAAAATTTCAAAGTACCTCCAAAAGAACAGGGGTACAAATAATTGAACGAATACCAGAAAATACTTGGAATCTAGAGGACTTTATAGTCCCTAATAAAAGGAAAAAGCTGCCCCAGGTGACTCGGGCTATGATGCCCGAGCCACCTGAGGAAAAAGACTTGGCTCTCACCCAATTCATGGCTTGATAAGGGATATTAGTCCCCATGTAACTAGGGCCTCCAGATGGGATCGGAGGCCTTATGTTGAGCTAACCATTTTTTGGTCCCGAAAGAACATACAAAGGGTTATGGCACTGGTTGACACAGGCGTGAAAACGTCAATTATTTATGGGGATCCGACTAAGTTTAAGGGGGATAGAGTGATGACTGGTGGCTTCGGAGGACAGACCATTCCTGTTACCCAGATGTGGTTGAAACTGGGGGTTGGGCGTCTCCTGTCCTGGGAGTATAAGGTGTCTGTTGCCTCAGTCCCAGAGTACATCTTGGGCATAGACATTTTGTGGGGTCTGACTCTCCAGACAACCGTAGGAGAGTTCAGACTCCGACAGAGGTGTATTAGTATCCGGGTGGTGCAGGCGATATTGAGAGGCCATGCAAAGCATGAGCCTATTCACCTGCTGGAACCATGCCGGATCACTAATGTGCGGCAGTATAGACTTCTGGGGGGGGCAAGATGAAATATCAAGGACTGTGCAGGAATTAGAAAAAGCTGGCATCATAAGACCTGCACATAGCCCGTATAATTCCCCCATATGGGCAGTGTGGAAGCCAGATGGCACATGGAGAATGACAGTAGACTACAGAGAATTAAATAAGGTCACGCTGCCTGTTCACGCAGCCATACCCAATATTGCGTCCCTAATGGACACATTGAGTAGGGAAATGAAAACCTGCCATTGTGTCCTAGACTTGGAGAATGCATTCTTCAGTATTCCAGTCGCTGAAGAATCGCAAGACCAGTTTGCATTTACATGGGGAGGCAGGCAGTGGACCTTTCAGGTCCTGCCACAGGGGTACGTGCATTCACCAACATACTGCCGTAACCTCGTGGCGCGTGACCTGGCAAATTGGGAAAAACCTAATAATAACTTGTATCATTATATTGATGATCTCATGTTGACATCTGACTCACTGGAGGCAGTAGGGCAGGCAGCAGATTCATTAACTACCTATCATCAGGAAAAAGGATGGGCTATAAACCCCCAGAAGGTGCAGGGTCCAGGCCTATCTGTGAAATTCCTGGGGGTAGTTTGGTCAGGCAAGACCAAAGTACTACCCAGTGCTGTCATAGATAAGGTTCAGGCATTCCCAGTCCCTATAACACCAAAGCAGCTGCAGGAGTTCTTGGGTATATTGGGATATTGGCATTCCTTTATACCTCATTTAGCGCAGTTGCTGAGGGTGTTATATAGACTCACAAAGAAGGGGCAACTATGGGACTGGGGGAGAATGGAACACGAGGCTTTCCAACAGGTAAAACTGGCTGTTAAACAGGCCCAGGCACTGGGTATATTTGATCCTACCCTCCCAGCTGAATTAGATGTTCATGTCACTCAGGACGGCTTTGGCTGGGGCCTGTGGCATTGCCAGAGTTCTGTTTGGACCCCAATCGGGTTTTGGCCTCAGGTCTGGCAGAAGCAGAAGAAAGATACAGCATGACTGAAAAACAGTTATTGGCTGCCTACTCTGTATTACAGGCAGTAGAGCCAATAACCCAAACATCTGAGGTCATAGTTAAGACCGCCTTGCCGAATCAGGTGTGGGTGAAAGATCTGACCCACCTTCCTAAGACAAGGGTAGCCCAAGCACAGACAATGGCACAATGGGTCGCCTATCTCAGCCAGAGGAGTAGTTTGTCTTCATCACCACTGAAAGAAGAACTTCAAAACGTCTTAGGCCCAGTGACGTATCACTGTGATGCACCGAAAGAAACAATGGTTGCTCCACTGGAGAAGAGTCCCATTCAGGAGGGGAAATATCCCATTCCTGAAGATGCCTGGTATATGGATGGGTCCAGCAAAGGCAACCCGAGCAAGTGGAGAGCAGTGGCATACCATCCCTCCACTGACACAATCTGGTTTGAAGAGGGGGATGGTCAAAGTAGCCAACGGGCAGAGCTGCGAGCTGTGTGGATGGTTATCACCAAGGAACCTGGTGATAGTGCACTGAGCATCTGCACAGATAGTTGGGCTGTGTATCAGGGGCTCACAGTGGGCCACCCAAGACTGGACCATCCACGCCCAACCAATCTGGGGCAAGGAGATGCGGTTAGACATGGACTGTGGTTAAACATAGAACCATACGCGTGTACCATGTTTCTGGACATTATCCCCTGCAGTCACCAGGAAATGATGAGGCTGATATGTTGGCACGAAAACGGTGGATTGAGAACTCTTCTTCCAAAAACATCGCCCACTAGCTACACCAGAAGCTGCGACTTGCTGGACAGAAGACAATGTGGACAGCTGCAAAGGCATGGGGGCTGCCCATAACTATGTCAGATGTCATCCAGGCATGTCATAATTGCGAAGCTTGCTCGAGAATGAGACCAAAAGCCTTGCCAGAGATGACTGCCCACCTTGCCAGAGGACATAACCCTCTCCAAAGGTGGCAAGTTGATTATATAGGCCCTCTCCAGTGACTGGAGGAGGCCAGATATGCATTAACTTGTGTTGACAAGGCAAGCGGACTGATGCAGGCCTATCCAGTACCAAAAGCAAACCAGGCCTACACCATCAAGGTTTTAACCAAATTAATGGCGGTATATGGGACTCCACAGGTCATCGAGAGCGACCAAGGTACACACTTCACAGGTGTGATGATACAGCGCTTGGCAGAGGAGAACAACATTGAATGGCGATTTCATCTGCCTTATAATCCAACGGGAGCGGGCCTCATTGAACGTTATAATGGCATCCTGAAGGCTGCTTTGAAGACAGACTCTCAGTCCCTGCAGGGGTGGACAAAGAGACTCTGTGAAACCCTGCAGGACCTGAATGAAAGGCCTAGAGACGGCAGACCCAGTGCCCTGAAGATGCTACAGACAACATGGGCCTCCCCTCTTAGGATCCAAATTATGGGCACCGACAATCAGGTAAGACCCCAAATTGGCAATGAAAATAACCTTCTGCTCCCTGCCCCTGAGAATCTAGAGCCCGGTACCCACAGGATAGAATGGCCTTGGAAGGTGCAAGTAGGCCCAAGGTGTTGTGGCCTACTTGTGCCTTGGGGGAGATTATTGGAGGTGGGAGGTTCGGTAGTCCCTCCAGTGATTGGTACATGGCCTACTGACATTGTGGTCAACACTCCGGTCTTCATTGCTAAGGGGACCATCATCATGTCCTCGTGGCAGATCAGGACCCCCCCTTCGGTACCTGATATAGTTATGCAGCCACAGATATCTGGCCAAAGAGTGTGGTACAGACGGCTGGGACGTGCCCCAGTGCAAGCCGAAGTGTTGACCCAGGACAGGAATACGGCCTGTATCTTGCCATGGAAGGCAGACCTCCCCCTCTTGGTACCATTGAAACACCTGTATTGCTCCCTGTGAGTCTTCTGAGTCTCTAGGATCTAGAAGGAGCGAAATGTCATCGGAGCATTCCAGTGTCTCTGTGAGATCAAGCACAAAACCCGGTGATGGCCCTGGTGGGACTGGTGGAACATGAGACGGACCTGCACCAAACAACTGCATGCCTCCAATAACATCATCGAGCACTGGCCCATGAGACAACATGAACCTCAACCACGAACTGATCATCAATCGTCTCACATTGTGGTAACCTGCATCGCGACGGGCAATTGTATAATTGTCGCGGTGTGTCGGACCCCTGTATCACGGAAGGCTCACCCTCCAGCTGACTCCTTCATTGGTTCATGCCATGAAGGGGTGGGGCCTGAACCACTGATTGAGCACCTGCAGGAAAGTCCCAGTCAGCCCTGGGAGCACAGGTGAAGGCAATTCACCTGTGCAACCAGAAGGGGAGCCTGGCTCCACACCTCTTAGGCCTCATTTAAGGGCTGACTGCCACTGAGGAAGGATTTCTTCCTGGAGATCCCTCTTTGGTGGGAGCCTTTCCCTGCGAGCCCAAAATCTTCCGATCTGGGTGAGCGCTGTATTTTCCTTCCACTTTTTTGTAACACTTTTTCCATTGCATTAGTCCTTCTGATCGCTACAATCGGCCTCGGACCATCGGAACGGCATGCAACAGGATGGACGCTGCTCAATCTTTTGTGGTGACTATCCCTGCTTCATGTCATTCTTGCTCTTTCCTATCTTTCCTATCACCTGCTTTCCCTTCCTCATCACCGTAATTCGCAACAATCGCCGGCCTTCCCGTCCCCATCTCCCTGATTGCCTAGGATTTGTAATAAACTGGTTGGACCAACATTTGAACTGTTTTTTCTTAATCTCACGTTGGGTATATATATTAATTATTTAACTTCTCCTCCTTAAATTCTCTGTTACTCAGGTCTGGTCTATCCAGGACCAAAAATTAGTAGTTTTCCAACATCAAGGGGTTTCTGATTTGTAAAGGTATTATTACATCTATCTTGCTTTTAAATGAAGACCCAGAAGTTTTTCAGATGGCTGGATAGACAGGAGCTGCAGTCTTTGTGCTTATAACTTACTCCATCTGTCTAATACCTATGGATATATATATATAAAACTTGTATACTTATGAGTATGCATTGCTGGGGAAGGTTTATCTAGAGGATAAGTAATGAAAATTATCAGAGAATCCCAATAAAGTAGAAAGACCCCTGGAAAGAACTATTAGTTCTAATAAAGGACCCAAATGGCAGCAGAGGCCATGAAATCAAGAAAACTCTATCTTGTTCTAATGCAGAAACAACATTCGATTCCCACATCTATGATTCCAGCAAACAAGAGTTCTGGTCTTTGGAAGCACAGAATGGCTTGGGTTGGAAGGGCCCTAAAACATCACCGAGGTCTACTCCCTACAAGTGAGCAGGGCTGACAGGCACCAGAGCAGTTTGTCCAGGACCCCATCCAACTTGGCCTTCAGTGTCCCAGGGATGAGGCATCCACAGCTTCTCTGGGCAGTCTGTGCCAGTGCCTCACTGCGCTCAGAATAAAAAATCTCTGAACCTAAATCTCCCTTATTTCAACAGTGAACACCTGAAGCACCTGGGAAAATGACTTGATTCCAGTAATACATCAAGATGGAAGGAAGTGTTTTTGGGATGAAAGCCTCTCACACTTGGCTGTGCACAGACCTCATTCTGTACCGGCAATTCACTAGCTGTTGTGATTTTTCATGGACTAGTAGCGATCACACTCTTTACTCCCAGTACGTTACTCAAAATACTCAATTTTTGCCCACGTGATGAACAATATGAGTACCTTAGCTAGCATCAACTGAACAAGAGGAAATTCAATTCCTCTCTCCAAAGAGAGTGCTTGCCATTACTCCTTCCCGGCGACGATACAGCGAGGAATCCAACACGGTGTACGGAAGCCACAAGTAACACTCTCTGGAAAACGATGTGCTTTCCTGCCCAGAGGCAAGTGTGGGCCTTCCTGGTCGCTAACAGCCCCATGCGCGCAGCTAACCCCTGCTACCGCACCACTTGCCTCCATCCAGCTAAGGGGGCGTGTCTGCTAGGGCAGCGCGATCACGTGGTCCCAGTGGAGGTGGCCTGTGTGGTCCGTTGAGTGCTGGATCTTCGCTACCCTGCTTCGCTCTGCTCCTTTCCACCCTAGTTGCTTCTGTAGTCTGGCGCGGCCCGGCCAGGCTCTTCCGGGTGATGGTGGGAGCAAAATGAGACCCGAGCCGGAGCCGCCGCCACCTTTGGCCGGGGAGGAAGAAGAGGAGGCAGAAGAGGAGGCGCTGGCAGTGCTGAGGGAAGGCAGAGGCCTCGCCATGCTCGTGAAGAGGGGCCGCCTGAAGGCGGGCGGCGCGGTGAGTGCAGGTGCTGTGGGAGGCTGGCGGCGGGGGGCCCGGGCCAGGACAGGCAGAGGGCAGCGGCCCAACGGTGCCCTGGGAACGTCCCGGGAGCAAGGGCGCGGCTCGGCCAGGCTAGGGGCTCCCGTGACGGGGGCGGACCGATGTCTGCCTGTCAGTGCCAGCGGCGGTGCGTTATGATCAGCTGCTGCCAAGCGGAGGCGGCACCTGTGAGGAGGTGGCTGTGCTATTTATATGGGGCTAAGGGGCTGAGAGCCTTCGTTTCTCTTTGGAGTTGCGGGTGTGGTGCTGGGTGGCTCGTGGTGACTGGAAGTTATTGTGCAGTTCTAACAACTAACGGCTCTTTCTGCACTCCTGTTACGTGGTGATGCCTTTGTGCAAATAACTTAAAAGTAGTTGGGAAGAAGTGGTCCATACGCTCATTTGAAAGCATCTATAGAGATGCTATATGTGCAAGGAGTACAAGTGGTGCTTATTTACTTCCCAGCAAAAATATCTTTCAGGTGGCTGACATCTCTCCCTTGGTGTGTGCGTGCCTGTTAGATATCTTAAAATATGCTCTCCTGAGCATTTCGTGGCAGACTGGGGGCAGGTGACAGGTTTCACTCCAGGCAGAGTGGAACCAGTCTGTCCCTGTTGGCCCTGCTCCCACAGCGCATGATGGGCATAGGGGAGCCAGGGGAGATGCAGAAAGTGATAGAACAGCTGGTTGTGTTGTTGTTTTTGGAGGAGTACAAATACAAAACTAGGCAAAGACTAACTGATTGCGTCTCTTCTGATGAGTTGGAATTGCAGCAATTTTATTTACAGCCTTATTTGCTAGCTATTAGTATTTTTAGACTAAGTTGATATTCACATGTTCCCAGGTAATGTATTTAATATTTGCTTGCTCATAAAATTAGATAAGCTGAAAGCATTGTTGATGCTAAGAGTTTATGAACAATATTGACTTTCTGTGGGAGAGCCAATGTCTGCAATCTGTGTTACCGGCTCTGCCCTCTTTTTCCCTGTTTGCAGGGAATCTAATAGTGGAGAGAGAACAGTTTACTGTCTGATGTTGATGTGAAGTGTCTGAACTTTTGGTATCTTTGGCTGACTGCTAACATTATAGTGTTGGTGTAGCACTGTGGCTAGAGCTTTTTCTTTTAAGTCCTGAAGTAATCCGTTTGATATTGATATATTCTTCTTTCCTTATTCATCCATGGTTATCTGAGGTATATGCTGAAGTACTTTTAATGTATGTTTAAGCTCAGAGGGTATGCAGAACAAAACAAACTAATTCCATTTAACAGATGTCACGGTATTATCTAAGGGTCTGTGTCCGTGACAAGGGGAACAGGCCCGAAAGAAAAAAAACGAGAAAAAGAGGAAGGAAAGGAAAAAAAAAAAAATTGCCGGCGGTAAGGGCCAGCCCCCGGGCGGTCCGGTGGCTAAAGCGGCAGAGAAGCTGTGGAGCCACAACCTGGGAAGACAAAGGGAAAGAGGGAAAGAGAAAAAAAAAAAAAACACAAAAACAGCGGCACCGATCTGAGGAGGAACAACTAATTTTACTAAATATATCAAAATGAGGCTAGTAGAATTATGATAGAGGGTTTACAGGCTGAAAATCTTACACAGTAAACTGCAGGAGGACCACGTGCTTTCTCCGCCAGGCTGGGAAGAACAGACCCTGCGTCTCCCACATGGCTTCACCACCCCCTCTCCCACAAAGACCCCTGGGGAGTGCACCTCGTCCCCTCCCCCTCAGAGGGCCACACCAAAAAAGGCAGTTTACAGTAACCGGGGAATTAACTCTTTAACTGCCC
>NW_018364532.1:108523-117054 GCF_002078875.1 Numida meleagris | reverse complement strand
TACAGTAACCGGGGAATTAACTCTTTAACTGCCCATACCTTACATGATGTAATGATGTGGAATACCGACAACAAAAAATCACAAAACCATAACACTTGATATAAACGTTTTTTCACAGTGAGAGAAGTCAGATCACTGGAACAACTTCCTGTCAATGGTTTGTGGGCTGGTTTGGCCCAGTTCTGTGACTAAATGGGGTGTGGGGTCCCATGGACCAATACCCTTGGAAAGGGAGAAGGGGGAAAAAGGGAAAAGGTGGGGGGATTGGCCTAAGAACGAAAAAGCAGCAATGAGCTAAGGGAGAAAACTAATTTACTAAATATGATAGCAGAAGGTGAGATAAGACAATATAATACAATACAATTGGAAATGAAACTAATAAATAAAAAGAGAGAGAGAGAGTGTCCAAAACTGAAGGCCTTACTCTAATGCTGAAGGTGAGATGGCTGGGTGGCACATGCCGCAGAGATGAGCAGTAAAAGAAGGGGCAGCCTTGTGATTTATGAGCGGTTTTATCTTTCCCTCTGAACGGAAAAAGGAAATGGAACAGTGAAAGTCTTCTGGGACATGTAGTTCTTCTCTTCTGAGAACTGGGTACTGGAAATATCGACAATCCACAGAACTGGAGCATTAACTCTAACTCCCAGTGCACTACATGATGTTATAATGTGGAATACCGGTAACAAAAATCATAAAACCCTGACACTTCCCCAGGGACATGGTGAAAACATTCACTGATGGAGATTCTAACATGCAATTGGACAGGGTGCTGAATAATTTCATGTAGGCTCCCTTTTCCTGTGAAAGACTGGATGCGATGATCTCTTGAGGTCCCTTTGAACTCTGTCTGTTTTATGACTCTATATTTGTGCTAGAAAAAGTGAAAATGATTTCCCTAGTACACTTCACTGCTTAGTTAATGGTTGCTTTTTATCATGGGTCTGAACCTGCTGAAGTTCTTGGGGAAACTGAATAAATAGCAGTGAAGATAGATATGGAAAGGGAGTGCACTATATAATTTAGTATGAGCTTCGTTGTCTGAGTGATTCACCCAGGAAAGCACATTTCTGAAAATGACCTAGCAATTTTGTTAGTTCACTGGTCAACTCTCCTGTTTACAAGAAGCCAAACATCTCAGTACAGTGTGGGTAGCTGTGTTAAAAATTTACTTGTAGTACTTAATTATTGTAGGTAAACAATGTTTCTGTAGGTAGATTAATTAAAAAAAAAAAAGTAATGAGACTCTTCATACTAATGCAGTTGAATGTTGGTTTAAATACTATGGAAGGACAGAGAATACTGTTTGTGAACTGTTCTTTTCTGGACGTAGAACAAACTACTCAGACAGTCTCCTGAGATACCTTGCTGTCTGCTGAAGAATTACGCAGACTGGGGAGGGTAGCTTCTGTGACTGTCAATTCAGAAGTTCAGTCTAAATTTGGTGGTTATCTTCCTGAGAGATAAGAGGATAATTCAGTCTAGAAGAGGATTTCAGGTCCCTAAGCCAACTTCTTCCTAGCAGCAGGATCAGCTGTGACATCAGAGTAGAACTTTTCCAGTTGGATATTGAAACTCACCAAGGATTGAGAATGCAAGTCTGGCTCTGCGGGCAGTGGGTTCTGATGCTTAACTGTACTTAGGAGGAGAAAAAAATCATGCTGTATTCATCCAATCTGGCCTTTTTCTTAATGCACATAGCAGGATAATATGTCCTTGTGCAAATTCAAAAAGCTTGGAAAGGAGTTCTAAAAGACTTCAGCATAAAATTTGAAATGTTACTGTTTTGTTTCTTTCATGCAATTTATTCCAGAACAAAACCACTTCTCAATCCTCAAATACTGAAGTGTTTTTGCAGCCACTGGAAAAATGTTCATTGTTTAATAAAAGATTTGAGTTAATAGACAAGTATTTACCTGAAGATTGTGTACACTGAAAATAAATATTACAAATTTTGCCTCGAACAGTGATTTTTATTTTTGATATCTTCTCCTGGGCTTATTCCTGTTCACCAGCTGCGTTCTGCTAAACAACAACAAAAAGTTTGTATTGTTTTCCAATAGTTTTTCCTGTTGACTTGAAATTAACCGTTGGGTTTTTTATGCCTCTAGTGCAGAAAATGTTTTTCAGAATTTGATGTAGGGGTGTGGGGAAAGAAATGTTGTTTTTGCATAACAATAAGATGTTATGACTCTAAAGAGGTGCCATGGAGCTCTGGCCCATTTCCCAGGGGTCGATATTGGGGATTGTCCTCTTCAATATCTTCACTGATGTAATGGATGAGGACATTGAGAGCGCCCTCAGTAAGTTTGCAGATGACACCAAGGTGGTCAATCTGCCTAGGGGGAGCTAGGACATATGGAGGGATCTGGACAGGCTGGTTCGCTGGGCTGAAGCCAATGGGATGAGGTTCAACAAGACCAAGTTCCAGGTCCTGCACTTTGGCCACAGCAACCCTAGACAGTGTTACAGGCTTGGGGCAGAGTGGCTGGAAGACTGTGTAGAGGAAATGGACCTGGGGGTATTGGTCGATGCTCGACTGAACATGAGCCAGCAGTGTGCCCAAGTGGCCAAGAAGGCCAGTGCAATCCTGCCTTGTATCAGAAACAGTGTTGCTAGCAGTAACAGGGAAGTGATTGTACCTATGTACTCAGCACTAGTGAGGCTGCATCTCCGGTACTGTGTTCAGTTTTGGGCCCCTCAATGCAAGAAAGACACTGAGGCCCTGGAGAAGGGCAGTGAAGCTGGTAAGGAGTCTGGAGCACAGGCCTTATGAGGAGCGGCTGAGGGAACTGGGATTATTTAGTCTAGAGAAGAGGAGGTTCAGGGGAGACCATATCACTCTCTGTAACTACCTGATGGGAGGTTGCAGTGAGATGAGGGTCAGCCTTTTCTCTTGTGTAACTAGTGGTAGGACTAGAGGGAATGGCCTCAAATTGCACCGGGGAGATTCAGATTGGATGTTAGGAAATACTGCTTCTCCTGAAGAGTGGTCAGGCGCTGGAACAGGCTGCTCAGGGAGGTGGTGGAGTCACCATCCCTGGAGGTGTTCAAGGAACGTTTGGATGTTGTGTTGAGAGACACGGTTTAGTGAGAACTATTGGCAATGGGTGGAAGGTTGAATTGGATGATCTTGTAGATCTTTTCCAACCTTGGTTATTCTATGATATGAGTTAAATATCTGCTTGCAGAATAGAAGACCTGCATTTTTTAATAATGTAAGAGATGTACTGCTACTAACCAGTTCTGTGGTTTGAATGATAACTAGAGGGGAAAGTTAACTATGAGAGGTTATCCCAGCATACTGTAATAGGTAAAAACTAAACAAGAATAGGAGAAGAGCAGGGAGGGGTTAACCAAGCAGTAAACAGGGGTTGGACATTCTTAGGGAATTAGAAGCATCAGATAGGCTGTTAACCCTGGAGTACCCAACCAATGAGGAAACAGGAAGAAATTTGCACCAGAAAGTAGGAAATATAAACTGTTGCATCTCTTTGGTCTGATGCACCTTTTCAAAGGGTTGCTTACTCTTGCAAAAGCATTAAATAGATTTTGATTCATAGTGAATACTGCCTGAATCTGGACCATTGAACTCAATAATTTCTCACAGGGGGAAAGAAGTATGGAAAGAGAAAAATGTAAAACTGGAAATAATAGATACTTTGTCAAAATTGCTGATTTTTATAATAATAATTTTAAACTTATAGTTTAAGTGTTTGAGATTATGTAATGTTTTGCTCATTATTGATCATGTGGGTGCAGTAGCTTGACCAGCAGCTGCATTTGAAAGCAGTGGTAATGCTCAGACATAGTTCCTCAGCCCACATGCTGGACTATCAAGGAAAGTTGAATGGATAGGAAATAATCCTATAGAAAACCTTAAGACTTGCCTTAAGGCACTTAATTTTTAACATTAATACTTCTAAACATTTGGTGTTGCTGGTGGTAATGATGATGAAAACAAATAGTAAATTGACCCTATCTGTACTATTTCTGAAGCTCTGTTTAAATCTCGTTAAATGTAAAGATTTCAGTATATAATCTCCATATCTCCTTTTTTCAAAAATTATAAAGCTTTGTGCTTTAAGCTTTGAGCCATTTTTTAATGCCTACAGGTCTCCCATTTGTTCTTTCTTTATGTAAATTGCATCTAGTTGCATCCTGTTGCAAAATGTTTTCTTAGTATAGAAATTGACCATACCCATTCAATTAATTTAGAAGTAATTCATCTTAAAAAGAAAGCATGATGTATTGTTCAGAAGGTCTCATGGAGCTCTTTGTTTCTGAAAATAGTGAAGAGATCTTGATATTTTTTTTTTTTTTTTGCTGGTAATCCAGGTTGATAACCAAACTCTTCTCTTGAAAAGACAGGCATCCAGAATTGTCTGCACAGCTCCATTTGATAATGTCAGTGAATTTACCTATTTGTTTGGTTGATTGTAGTTAGCTGATACGTTTGTACCACAGGTTTTTAATTAGTCTAGATGTTCAAGTCTCTGTAAAGAAAACTGGAAATTATTGATTAGTCAGCGAAGCTCATAGATTGGTCTGTCTGATTTGGAATGCTTGACTTCATTTTGATAGGCTCTTGTTCCTTTTAGAATTTGAATTCTATTTTTCCAGGGTATATCTTGAATCCAAAAAGCTATGGAGACTTCTAGTAATTCAGTGCAACTACCTATAAGCTGCATGGTATTTCAAAAAAAAAAAAAAAAAAAAAAAAAAAAAAAAAAAAAGTTAATTGCTGAGTAGTGATTTAAGATCAATAAACTGAAAAGACATTTTCACAAAAAGTTTGTAAATGAGTACCGAGGACAAAAAAGGAAGGTTTTTTTTGAATCATCATCCTGGTCAGCCATATAAATCTCTGATCAAAACTGTGTGTAATAAAAACATTATTTTATCTATTTATTTCCTTAATGGCTTTGTACTTACTGACATTAGAACAGTTTGCTGAATGCAAACCACAGTTTTCTGGTGTGATGGTCATGTTTAGTGATGTAGAGGTGAGGGAGTAAAACAAAGGCAGGGAATGGCTGTAGAACTGGCCTTTTTAGAGGAAGCTGCTGTGAGAATAGTTTTCCTGGCTTCACTGTGATCTGTGTTAAATGCTAGTTTCAGTGACATCTAGGCAAAGCAAGCATGTTCTTAAGATTATTTCCTTACTAGGGTACTTGCAGTCTTATGAGAGATTTGTTTCAGCTTACTTTACGAAATCTTTGCTATTTAGAGATTAAAAACTACATGAAAATCTATGTAGAAATGTTGGTATTTGAACATTCTGAGCCTTGCAAAGATAATCTTTCTACTGAGAAGTAATTTGATATTATAGATGGAGGGCATTTTTTTTTTCTTTTTCTTTTTTTCCCAAAATGTCAAGCTTTGGAGCATGCTGCCTTATAGAAAATTATTTGAATCTTACTAGCTAGGAAAAAAAAAATGGTCTGGTTTACTTTCAGTTTGTGATTATTAGAGATACAGGTAAATACATTGTCCTGGCAGTAGGCATTTTTTCAGTAGCTTTCACACAGGCTGTTGGCTTAAATGAATCTTGCAATACATGTACTTTCTTTGGACAAGGAAGATATGCTAAATGTGTGTTTTTCCACTGCCCTTTTAGTAGGCTCTCTGACTTTTTAGGATTTATTGAGATACTCTGAATTTTCATGTTCTATTCACTCTCCACCTGCTGAAATGCCATGATCACTACATGAAGGAAGGGCTCGTGGTTATGATCCTGGATGTCTAGTCTTTTGGCACTTCAAAGTGCGAAATTAATTTACTGGCAGTAAACAGAAAGTACATTTACTACTTTATCTTAGACTTTGTTCTTTCTCTTATAATGTAACAGTTTCAACTGCAAAAATTGATGCCCTTCTGATTATGCAAGTTGTCACAGTTCATCTCCAACTGTGATGTGATCTTCATAAAACTAGTCATTTTAATTGCTGCTTGTAGGGGTAGCAGGGAAAGTTGCATAGTTTGTCACACTACTGTGAAAAGACTGGGCATGTTACTGTAGTAGGAGGAACTCTAAAGGCATACTGAAGGGGAGAGTAGTACAGGGCACTGCAAGGAATAGGAAAGTAGTTATCTTCCATAACAGCAGTTTGTGTGACTAAAATTACTGAACTTGATAGGTTTTTTTTTAATTCTTTTCTACCCTTGTTTTGCTTACTGTTGCTCCCAATGACTAGGTAGTAGGTAATCCTGAAAGGTGGTTATGCTCAAAATATGTTTATATCTTTGCACATGTAATAAACTGGATGTGTGCAACCCCTGCATGTGTTCTTACTTTTTTAGCAACAAGGTATTGGTCGGCCAACTGTGTATCATGCTGTGGTGGTTATATTTCTAGAATTCTTTGCCTGGGGCCTCTTGACAACTCCAGTGCTAATGGTAAGTATCACTGATATGCTGTTTTCTTGAAAGCAATGACAAAACTTAATTTGTTAATTCCTAGAGATCGTGGGTTTAATTTGTTTTACACTTGTTTAACTTGTTAGCTGAATTTAAGGAATCAACATTCTCTGCTGTAAAGTAGTATTATACTACTGAGATCTGGACTGCTGAAAGACTAAAATGTAGTAAAATACACTCTAAGTAACTTATGATTGCCTTTTAGAGTAACTCAGTGTACTGCTGAAAGACTTTCTGGATTTTTTATGCGATTTTATAGTTCATTTCATCTGCAAATCATAAAAATTAAATAAACGATACGAACCATAGTTATTTTTGTATCCTGAGGAGGATTGCCTTTTGTGCCAATATGTAGCTTGAAATAAAATATAAAGGCTTTTAAGCTGTAAGTAGATTTTATAAATATTTGATCTGTTCTAGAAATCAAATGAATAGGTAGTATTCCAGATTGGATAGATAATTGGAGTGTTTTAGCTAAGCAGTTGTAGGATATGAAGCCTTTCTTAAGATGTAGATCTTATTTATTCATTGAAATCAGGCCTGTCTAAGAGAAATCATCAAAAGTTTCTTAGTCCATTTTTTCATCAGATAATATGAGAGAACACTGAATCACATCACCAGCAGGGCTTTTTTGGTTTGGAAGACTGTCATGTTAATTATTTTTTACTTCCCCAAATCTCCAAGTAAATACTGTCTATATCACTTTTAAAGGATGCTTAACCAACCTTACTAAAGTTAGGCACTGATTTTTAATGTAGCTTATTAATAAAAGTCCATATAAAGAGTTACAGATTTCCGTAAATTAAATGTCTCATTAAATTGCTGCCCTGTCTTGCCATCTTGAAAACATGGGTAAGTTTAGTGTGTGGCCCTTTTTTCTTTTTCCTTTGTTTCTTAACAAAAGTGCTTAACTTTGAGTTGGCCTAATGTGGCAGTTCATATTTAAAGGGATAAATGTGCATGTAATAATTTTTCTTCATAGCTATATTTTATGTTAGATATCAACATCAGTGATACAATGCAGTTAAAGTAGTGCTATGTAAATTTGTGCTGGCTGTTGCATGTAGCTGAAATTTTTAATTCTCGGAATTAGTATTTAATCAGCTTCTCAGGTGCTGACAGGCTGTTGTTTGATTTAAACTACTTCAAATCTGATTTCATACTTGTGGTAACTTACTTTGATATTCTGATGCTGAACAGTGTTTTAGGTCATGTAGAACTTGTGAATGAGACCTAAATTTTGAATGGCCAGCTTGCTGTTTTTGCTCGAACAGGTTTGTGTAGAATGAAGGAAAAAACAAGAAGTCAGAAATGGAAGTATCTGAACTGGTGATCAATTTTCATGTTCAGTTTTGACCAGGAGAATCAGGGTACCACCACATTCTTAATGCTAAGCCAGGTTAAAATATTGTGTTGTATTTTATCAAAGTAAATTCTATGCATTTTATGATAGCTAGGATTACTTAAAGTACATTTTTAGTTTACTTTTTTTGCCTCTATTTTTAAGTGAAGCTGTAGTGTTTATCTCACAGAATTCTTAGATAAGAAAGAAGATTTCAAGTGTTTATAAAGAACACAAAGGATGTTTCAATCTCAAAATGCCCAGAGTTTATGCTCATTACTCTTGTGTTTGTACTTGTAGGGTTATATTAGTAAATTACCATAAGCAACATTAATCATTTAATGGCACAATGCTTTGTCTTCAGTATAATTTTTTTAGCATATTGATATACTGATATTACTATCAGTAGAACTTGAGGAAGGAACTTCCCTCTGCCCATCTGTATGTCCTGCACTTCTCTCTATAAAGGAGCAGAAATTAATCTCAAAAGCTGGAGCCAATCCCAGCAGTGATTTCAATACTGGAAAATACAGAAAAGTAATTAGATTTTACTCAGTGAGCTTCTTGTCTTTTTCCTTTTAAAGGAAAACATCTGCTTTCTTGTAGCGATAAGCAGGACTAACGCAATGGAAACAGCGTTACAAAAGGTGGAAGGAAAATACAGCGCTCACCCGGATCGGAAGATTTGGGGCTCGCAGGAAAAGGCTCCCACCAAGGAAGGATCTCCAGGCAGAGATCCTTCCTCAGGGGCAGTCAGCCCTTAAATGAGGCC
>NW_018364532.1:94963-103383 GCF_002078875.1 Numida meleagris | reverse complement strand
CTTCCTCAGGGGCAGTCAGCCCTTAAATGAGGCCTAAGAGGGGTGGAGCCAGGCTCCACCCCTTCTGGTTGCACAGGTGAATTGCCTTCACCTGTGCTCCCAGGGCTGACTGGGTCTTTCCTCCAGGTGCTCAATCAGTGGTTCAGGCCATGACTCAGCAGTTCCCATACATTTCTAGACTGTCTTTCTAACTTTAACTGACTGCTTTTTTGTTCTCCTTCACTCACACAGTAAGATAAGTAGCCTAGCCTTTGACCTAGAGATAAAAATGTCACCTTTAGATAAAAACAGCAGATGTGTGTATATACTCTGTGGTTATTGCAGTAACTTTTAAAATTGATACAGTAGCATATGTGAGGCCTTTCAACTCTTCCATAGTTATGGCAGATCTGTTTAGATTACAGTAACATGCTTGCTCTTGAATTAAGGCTGCTGTTAAACCAACTTAAATGAATTCATAACTGTAGTAGAATGCAGACTTGTTGCTGTTCATCATATGTCTAGCTATATGACTATCCAGTATCTGCAAACTGAGCTCATGTAATGGTAAGTTTGGTTTTGTGTTTTCTTCATTCTGTCTCTTTCCTGTCTCGAAGGCTGCTTTAGGGCTGTGGTATTTACCTTGCATGGACAGTGGAATATGTAGTTGGGGATGGACAGGGAGGTATGGAGTCATACATGAAATTCAGAAGCAGTTTGCATAATGCCTTTTTAGGTAATAGTGAGTATAGATTTTTTATTTTCTTGTCAGAATAACCCAAATCTCATTTTCACTCTTGGTTATTAGCTTTGATTGAGGAAACCTTTTGAAGAAGTTGCCTACCTCAAAATTCTCTAATTTATACCACATGGAGATGCTTTTTGCATATGTTGACCTCTGTTTTTGAGCAAAAATCCCTAAATCAAAGCACCTGTGCTGTACAATACTATCTGTGCCAATAGAGGAATTTAAGCTAATCTATTGATATTAAAACTTGATTATATTTTCTTCTGATTATAGATAAAAGTATAATTCTAAGGCAAGATAATTCTTTAACTAATCCCAGTGGACCTGTCCTGTCTTAGAAATCCAGTTTAAACCTTGTGTCATTTTTTTTGTCTTGTATGACTCAAATAATGTTTTATTTTCTCCTTCAGGTTTTACGTGAAACATTTTCCCATCATATATTTCTAATGAATGGTCTTGTTCAAGGTCTTAAGGTAAGGTTGTTTAAAAACTCATGTAAAAATTTGTATTCCTCTATAGAATTTTGTGTTTCCTGCATTCTCCATGAGAACATTCTGTGCACTGACAATGTAATTAATTCTTAAACTGATGGTTTGTAGTTACAGTTGTGTTTTTGGGCTTGATTTAAGATTTGAGCTAAATCATTGTGTCTTGAAAGAAGTGGAATATTTCTGAATGTTTAAATACCTCTCGTATGAGTAGGTGATACTGTATTCTTAGAATCCATCTAAAAATGCAATTAGGTTTTTAATGTCTGCTTCCTAACACTGTATGATGTATATCAAAAGCTGATTAATGCAGCTGTGATGGTGACGTTTAGATAAAAAAGGAAGGACTTAAACTGATTTTGTTCAAAATGTAGTATAAAAGCCAGTTTTTTGAGAGTTTTTTGGGCTTTCTGAGGTGGTCAAGATGTTCGGAGTGGTTTATAGCTTACTTCTGAAACTGTTGCACCCAGATGGTAGTCATGCTAGATTCTTGCTACAAAATGTTTGCAAAAATTCTCTAGCATAACTGAAACTTGAAAGCCTCTGCTAAAATTTTTCTAAGTCGCTTCAAAGCACTTAGTATAACTTATCACTAAAGTAACTTAGAAAAGAAGTATTTAGTTTGGGATTCCCTAACGCATTGCAACAACTTGATATCATTAGGAAGAAACTTGGTATCTCTCATAGCTGATTAGCAGAAAACTGTGCACTAGAGATATAGAGATATCTCAGATGTAACTTTGCACTGTTCTTTTAGAAAAAACAAAGTTCATAATACTTCTAGTGTTTTCTTTGAACTCTTGACAATGTAGCTATGTGTGTCATTTGAAAGCAGTGAGTGGAGGGTTCCTCTCCTTTTCTAGACAACATACAGAGAATATCTGTAGAAAAGTGCGTTCATATATACCATGAGATTTATATATTGCTCCAAGAGTTGTAATAAATGGGGGAGGGTAAACCAAAAGGAGCTTGGATGTCAGTGCCTGGTAATTTTCTTAAAAATGTTTTTTTTTTGTGAAGCATTAAAAATGTTTGGGTGATAGCTGGTAAAAGCATTTGGCATATCCCTTTATACTTATTGTCTGATCACAAGTTGGATGTAGTTAGAAATTCAAGAATTTAAAATATGTGGTAGAGAATCCTTAGTCAGCTTTTTTTCCATGACAGGTGTTACCTTTGTATCTGCCATGCCACTGGAACATCACCACGGTGTTCTACTGTCTCAAACAATTGAGCTTGCGCAAAAGACTCTCATAGCTGTTGCAAAGTAGCTGTGCATGATAAACAGTAAAAAGCCATAAACATCACTCCATTTTCACAGTTCAATTTCATTTGTTTCAGAGGACAGATAAGTTTCCTGAAAGTCTCCCTTAGGACAGTCATGTCCAAATTAAAGGGAAATTTGTTTCTGGCATCTAACAATAATTTAGAATCTAAAAAGGTTCTCTCTGTGAAGCTTGACTTTTAAGAAGCTTTTGCAGTTGGTGGTGCTTCTATATTGAGTCACATTGAAATCATGTTGAGCTTGAAAAATTTTATGCCTCTTTTTTTTCTGATCAGTGTAATCCTAATCAATTTGAAACACAAAACATACAAAACACAGAAAAGTAGGCTAGAAGAAATGGCATACAATTTCAATTTTTTTTGTGTGTTTAATTTCACATCAAATTGCAACTTAAACTCTGTTTTTTGTATTGTGGCCAAAGTGAAACATAAATGTACTGATGATTTCTTTTTTCATTTATCACAGGGTTTTTTGTCCTTTCTCAGTGCTCCACTGATAGGTGCTTTATCAGATACATGAGGAAGAAAATCTTTTCTTCTTCTTACAGTTTTCTTCACGTGTGCCCCAATTCCATTAATGAGAATAAGTCCCTGGTAAGTGATAAATACTGTCACAGCAAACTTCTAAGTATACTAGAAATTCAATCACAGATCTAGTTTGGGGAAGCAGGATCAATAGGGGAAGAAGAAAGTCACTTTCTTTTCAAGACATGATTATATTATTATCCTATGGCTTGGGTTGGAAGGAGCATTAAAGCCTATGTAATTGTGAAGCCCCTGCTGTGGGCAGGGCTGCCACCCACTGGATCAGGCTACCCAGGGCCTCATCCAACCAGGCCTGAACACCTCCAGAGTTGGGACATCCGCATCTTTTTTGGGCAGCTTGTGCCAGTGCCTCACCACCCTCTCAGTAAATTATTTCCTCCTGGCATCTAACCTGAATCTTTCCTCTTCTACTTTAAAACCATTCCAAACCATTTAAAACCTTGTATTTTCAGACCATGTAAAAAGTTGGTATCCCTTCTGTTTATAAGCTTCCTTTAAGTACTGGAAGTCTGCAAGGAGTTCTCCTCAGAGTCTTCTCTTCTCTAGGCCGAATCCAACTCCTTCAACCTTTTTTCATAGGAGAGGTGCTCCAGTCCTCTGCTAATCTTCATGGACCTCCTCTGAACCTACCTCAATGGCTCTATGTCTTTCTTGTGTTGGATGCCCCCGCTTTTTGGTTTGTGTTATGGATGTGTTGTGGATCTTAAATGTAGAACTTATGGAAAGTGATTTAGTTATTGTATTTCTGTAAGCAAAACAGTAATTGAAGTAGTTTGATGGCTGTAATTAGTTTATAAGTTCAGCTTTTTTTTAAACTGGAGGACTCATAAGATGCTCTTATAAATATATTTTTGTAGCTAAACAAACCATAGAATATACTGACCACAGAAAAGTGTAATTGCTGCAAACCAGATCTTTTAACTCTGATTAGGAAACTTGGAAGTCGTAACTGACTTTTCTGTTTTGTTTACACTCCTTGTGAAACTTGAGATTGTGAAAGGACTTTGTGTGCACTGCCTTCAGAGTTTCATTTTCAAGACAATATATGTACATCTTGCTCTTTAACTGGGAAACTTGAGTTCAAAGGTAATTCATTTTTCACAGCTTTCATCAGTTTTGAGAATGTGAAAATTTGTATGTATTGTGTCCTGAAGAGGCATTTTTTCCTTTAGTTGATGTAGAATAAAGAATAGAATATAATAATAAAAAAAAAAAAGAAGAAAGAGAGAATGTTGTTTTACAATTTTTAAGTGAGACTGCTCTTATTTATTTCTCTTAAAGCTCTAAGTAGTACAGGATAAATGTTTTTCATAGACTGGATTCAAACTCAGTTAACTGTTAAGAGAAAAGCTAAAGCTTAAACTTTCTAATTGTTGCTTTCAAATCATTAGGTGGTACTTCACTATGATCTCAGTATCTGGAATCTTTTCTGTTACCTTTTCTGTAATATTTGCCTATGTAGCTGATGTAACACAAGAACATGAAAGAATTACAGCCTATGGATGGGTAAGATACACTAAATGTACTCAATTTTTGGCAGTAATGTACATTGAACAGCTAAGGTTTCCTTTTAGTTTTATATTTAGAAATGTAGAATTCTCAGATTTTGATTCGATAATTCATAATATAAAGGCCTCAGTTCTTTTGAACTTGTCAACGGTTTACAGGCGTTAGGCCCGATTCCGTGACAAAAGGGACGGGGGACCCAAGGGCCCACGTCCCGGGAAAAGGGGAAAGGGGAAAAGGGTAGGGAGATGGCCCTGAGAGCAAAGAACAGCGGCAACAATCTGAGGAGAAACAAACTAATTTACTAAATAAAATATCGGAATGCAAAACAACACACTATAATACAATATAATTACAATTTAAGCTGATAAATTATCTGCAAGTTTTTATACTGTGAGCTTTTATCTTTTTCCTCCGGCTGGAAAATGGTAACAGAGGAGCAAAGTGCCGTGGGGAATGTAATAGTCCTTCTCTTCTGAGAGCCAGGTACATTCACTACATGATGTTATGATGTGGAGTACCAATAACCGAAAATCATAAAACCATGACAGAACTAAACTTGTTTGTATCATTATATTAGGAAAAAAGAGAATTAAAAGTTCTGGAGTCATCTTATTTTTCTTGGCTATTGTAGTCCATAAGTGTATTTGAAGGATCCACTTGCTTGCCTTTAAAGAGAAATGAAATCTTAGATTTTACAGTGCAGTTTACCAAAGTGCAATTGATTCCATGAGATTCAGCTTGTTTATTACACTTTTTCCTTAAGACTTTTTTTCTAGCTTGGCATAAAACTAAATTTCTACTTGGGATATTATTTATTCTATGGATTAGACATGCAGAGTGTTGTTTTGGGGATTGAAAAATTTTTGATTTTAATTAAAAAAAAATCTTTTTTTCTATCCTTCATGGATTATTTTTGTAGTGAAATTTGTCTTCAGCACTTCCCATTTTTCCTTGTATTCTGCTGCATATGAATATAGTAAGAGATTTGTTAGTAGCTGCATGTCATTACAACAAGCTGTTGAACTTGTTATAGCTAAAGATTTGCTATACCACCCACTGGTACAATTACAGCTATTTACTTAAAATGCAAACAGTTAATGAATTATGTGTAACTATTTTACCCAAACTGCTGCAGGCTTGAGTTCACTTAGGCAGGCACTTAAATGTATTGACAACATTTTAGTAAAATCGCATCAAATTCATAATTGGAAATTAAAAAAAAAAAAATATTTAGCTGAACTCAGAGTAAGAACTGCTTTCCTTTGATTCAGCCAGACTTGGACTTCGAATGTGAATACTGTCTGTTTTGGATAGTGGGCTATGGAGGAAATTGGCTAAACTTTGTTTGGACCTGTATTCACTGGCACATGTGATTTTTAACTTAAATTTTGACTTAAAAAATAGAAACGGATTAATATGGTAAGGGATATTGATCAAGTTGGTTATTCTGCAGTGGCAGAATAGTCATTGACATGTTTGTAAATTGTTCTTGTGTGTAGGTATCTGCCACTTTTGCAGCAAGTTTGGTAACTAGTCCTGCTATTGGAGCATACATGTCTGCCAGTCATGGAGATGACCTTGTTGTACTAGTGGCCACTCTGGTGGCTCTTGTGGACATCTGTTTCATCCTGATGGCTGTGCCAGAATCTCTGCCAGAAAAAATGAGATCTGCTTCATGGGGAACTTCCATATCATGGGAACAAGCAGACCCTTTTGCAGTAAGATGCACTTGAATAATGAAATGAATGAGTGATACTTTGTAAGCTTTAGGAATCTTACTGGTAGCGTAACTGTTCAATATATAATAGGCATTATTGTGCAAGAGCAGAGAAGGAAGACTAGCTACGATTAAAACAAATAAAAAAGCCAAACCTCACTTTGCGGATTTTTTCTTGAATTGAAAATATGTTCTATGAAATCTAGGGGGAAATACTTTACCTCTCTAACCTGCTTACTCTTTTATTGAGACAAGCTATAGTCTTATGCTGCTACAGACCACAAAATCTGATGCTGCAAGAATTCTTTCATATTCATTTTATGCTTTGTGCTTTATTTATTTAGTTGGTTTTTTTTTTGATGTCAAAGGGGGAACTTTGCAGAAGATTGTTAACAGTCATCTTATATAACAGGAGGCTGTTTCAAACTGAGTGTTGAGCTTAACTGTTATCTTGTATGATGTTTTTTGACTGCCATATGTGGGCATAAATGGATCGCAAAAAAAGTGAATCCAACTTCTGCTCTCTTCATGCTTTCATTACGTATTGTGTTCATTTGTTTCGTTTCTTTGTCTTACAGTCTCTAAAGAAAGTTAGAAAAGATTCTGCTGTTCTCCTGACCTGCATTACAGTGTTTCTTTCCTATCTGCCAGAGGCTGGCCAGTATTCTAGCTTTTTTCTCTATTTGAGACAGGTAAGTGTTGGTCACTTCGTATCTTAGCATAAAATAGAGGTTCTCTCAGACCTGTTTCTCATTGAAGGTTTTGCTTGGAAAAGCGCTTGCTTGCAAAATACAGCTTTCAAGAATAAAGGTGGGGTACTTGCTTGGCTAAGCCAAGAAGTGAATGAAACTGGAAGCTTGACTCCAGATGCATAAACCTGGACATAGCTTAAGCTTATGTTATTTAAGTTAAGCAGACCTTTGTTCCCATTAAATGTAAGCACTGCATATGTCTCAGCGTACTATCGTAGAATCATAGAATTGCTCAGGTTGGAAAAGACTTTCAAGACCATCAAGGTCAACCGTAACCTAACCATACTACTCAAACAACTCACTGCTAAATCATGTCCCTGAGCACCACATCCAGATGGTTTTTAAACACATTCAGGGACAGTGACTCAACCACCTCCCTGGGGAGCCTATTCCAGTACTTAACAACCCTTTCTGTAAAAAAGTTTTTTTCCTGATATCCAACCTAAACCTCCCCTGGTGCAACTTGAGCCCATTGTCCCTTTTCCTGTCACCAGTGAGAAGAGACCGACTCCGCTCTCACTGCAATCACCTTTCAGGTATTTGAAGAGAGCAATAAGGTCTCCTCTAGCCTCCTCTTCCTTAAACTAAACAGCCCCAGTTCCTTTAGTCTCTCTTTGTAGGGCATATTCTCCAAGCCTTTCACAAGCCTTGTTGCCCTTGTTTGGACCTGCTTCAGCACCTCAATGTCCTTTCTGTACTGAGGTGCCCAAAACTAAACACAGTACTCAAGGTGGGGCCTCACTAGTGCCGAGTATAGGGCGATGATTACTCCCCTAGTCCCGCTAACCATACCATTCCTGATACAAGCCAGGATGCCACTGGCCTTCTTGGCCACCTGGGGACACTGCTGGCTCATATTCAGCTGACAGTCCATCTATACACCAAGGTCCCTTTCTGTCAGGCAGCTTTCTAGCCATTCCTCCCCGAGCCTGTAGGGTTGCCTGGGGTTGTTGTGTCCAAAGTGCAGGACCTGACACTTGGCCATATTTAAACTCATATGGTTTACCTGGCCCATTGATGCCGTCTATCCAGGTTCCTCTGTAGTGCTTTTTTACCGTCTGGCAGATCAACACTCCCTCCTGACTTGGTGTCGTCTGCAAACTTACTGAGGGTGCATTCAATCCACTCATCAAGATCATTGATATAGATGTTAAATAGGAGTGGCCCCGGTACTGAGCCCTGGAAGACACCACTCATGAGTGGTGTTATGGTTTTGTGATTTTTTGTTGTCGGTATTCCACATCATTACATCATGTAAGGTATGGGCAGTTAAAGAGTTAATTCCCCAGTTACTGTAAACTGCCTTTTTTGGTGTGGCCCTCTGAGGGGGAGGGGAGGAGGTGCACTCCCCAGGGGTCTTTGTGGGAGAGGGGGTGGTGAAGCCACGTGGGAGACGC
>NW_018364532.1:0-88308 GCF_002078875.1 Numida meleagris | reverse complement strand
TTGCGGCTCCGCGGCTTCTCTGCCGCTTTAGCCGCCGGACCGCCCAGGGGCTGGCTCTTATTGCCGGCGATTTTTTTTTCTTTCCTTCCTCTTTTCTTGTTTTTTCTCTTTTGGGCCTGTCCCCCCTTGTCACGGACGCAGACCCTTAGACAATACTGTGACAAGTGGCCATGATTTAACTCCATTGACCACAGCTCTTTGGGCCCAGCCATCCAGCCAGTGTTTCACCCAGCAGGGCATATGCCCATCCAAACCATGGGCAGCCAGCTTCTGCAGGAGGATGCTGTGGGGAACAGTGTCAAAGGCTTTACTGAAGTCCAGGTAGACTACATCAACAGCCTTACGTTCATCCACTAAGCGGGTCACCTAGTCATAGAATGATAAGTTTGTCAAGCAAGATCTACCATTTATGAAGCCAAGCTGACTGGGACTGATCCCCTGGTTGACCTTTAATTGGTTTGTGATGGCTCTTGAGGTTATTTGTTCCATTAGCTTCCCTTGCAATGATGTGAGACTGATAGGTCTGTAGCTACTGGGATCATCTTTCTGGCCCTTTTTGAAGATGAGCGTCACATTTGCCAGTCGCCAGTCCACCGGGACATCCCCGTTTAACCAGGACTTTTGAAGGATGATGGAGAGTGGCTTGGCAACCACATCCATCAACTCTGTCAGCACTCTAGGGTGCAGTCCATCTGGCCCTATGTGCTAGTGAGCGTCCAGCTTTTGAAGCAGGTCCCAAACCATTTCCTCATGGATAATGGAGGGCCTATTCTGTTCCCCATCTCTATGTTCCAGCACAAGTGGCTGTGTGCCCAGGAAACAACTGGTCTTACTATTAAAGACTGAGGCAAAGAAGGCATTAAGTACCTCAGCCTTATCCTGATCCTTGGTCTTTGCTTGTACTTGTTCATGTTATCACGCTGGCTCATGATATCAAACAAGAAAATGCATGTATTTACTTAGTCTACAGGCTTAGTGTGAAGGTTGGAGGCCTGTGAGACTTGAGTATGTTGCTTTCATACATCTTAACAGACACAAGTCAGCTGAGTTTTAGACAGGTCTTTAATAATTTTTGGGAAGGCAAGCAATTGTTTCAGTGTGATTCTTTTTCTTTTCTGTCTATGTTGTTTACTTTATTCACATAAATCGTGCTGCTAACTGTATATTTCCCCCATTTGGGTGTCTTTATAGCTACAATTCCTCTTCCTATTGTAATAATAGGAAAAGGAATGATGCAATATGCTGTAGCCCTGTTGTCATCCTTAGTAGAGTGGAGGTCTGTTTTGGTGTGAACAGTACTGTCCAATGTTTGCTGTTTTACTCATGTCAATCCTTGCTCTATGGTTTGTTTTGATGCTATTATGTACATTCGGTGTTTGGTCTGAAAAAAGTATGGTTATCAGTATTTTTCCTGAAAATCTCTGAAATGACTGCCATTCTTCATAATTTTCAATATTAGGAGGAAACTCCACTGTTTTTTGAACTCTGAAGAATTCAGATTATCAAAATAAGTTTGCTTCATAAATACAGATTTACATTGGCATGCTGGTTGCCTACAGAAAAAACTTACAACATGTAGTCATAGATCTATTGTTTTTTTGCTGTGCTCTTCAATCCTCTGGTTGCTCTTTTTTGGCTTTTTACTGATGCATTTCTGAGTTCCTCATGCTAAAGAAAACGTGTGTACTTTTAACTGAGTGAGGCTGTCTTTCTGAGAACTGTACTCTTCTTGCCATGGAATGAGTGGTGAACCATTTCTTTTGCAGACTGTGTTTCTCAATATTTTGATGAGATCAATAGGGAACAAAAATACAGTTCTCCTTGGCCTTGGCTTTCAAATCCTTCAGTTGGCTTGGTATGGTTTTGGATCTCAGTCTTGGTAAGCATGCATTTTCATATGTACATCCCTGTTCCAGAACTAAGAATACTTTTCCAAGAAATCCTAGCAATTAATTCTGTTGTAGTAAGTGTTTATGTGTTCTGTGAATTAAAGTGTTTATGTTATTCTGTGCTTTACACTGAAAGGTTAGTCTGTATTTTGTACGTGTTAAAATGATAGAATTTTCCAAGTACATAATATAAATTACAGAGTAGCAGCCCTTTTTGAAATAGTAATCTTTGTAATACTTTAGTATGTTGAGTTCTGTGTCTACAAATGGAAGACACTTTTTCTTAAACTCACTGGTAAGTTCTGTGTTCTCTTCAGTAATTCCATTTGATATGTATTATCAATCAGTTTCTGGGCCTCTGCTTTTTTCTACCCTGTTCTCCTGCTGTAACTGTTTTGGGTCTTAAAAGCAGCTCTTTGGATAGTTTCTATTAGAAAAAGGTCGTGTAACTAATATGAGCTGGAACAATGAGCTGGAACAGCTTTTTCTTTGCAAAGTTTGTCCTACTGACAGTGGTAAATATATGTACTTCTTAGGGAGTTATACAGGTGTTATATGCTGTTTAACAGCAGTGGGTTAAACACACAGCAGCAGTGTGTTTAACCACACAAGTCTCATTCCCCCTCCTCCACAAATGAGGAGAAAATATGATTATAAAGCTCCTGGGTTTAAATAAAGACAGAGAGTTTGCTCCTTGATTATCATCATGCTCAGAGCAGACTTAGGGCGAAGAAGAGTAGTGTAATTTTTTACCAGTTAATAAATGATTAAAAAAAGACTTGAAAACAAACTAAAAACACTGTCACTCCATCTGTCTGCACCATTCACCTATTTCTGCTCCACCAAGCAGCACAGGGAAATGGGAGATGGGGGCTGTAGACAGTCCATAATGCTTCATCTCTACCACTCCTTCATTCTCTTTTCTCCTGCTCTGGCATGGGGTCCCTTCCTCAGGTTGCAGTCCTGGTAGCTGAGTCATCTATTGTGTGGGCTGTCTGAGTTGCAACCTCCTGCAGGTCAGATCCATCCACTCTGAAATGGGCTTCTCTGTAGGCTGCAGGTGGAGATCTGCTGTGCATGGTGCTCATTGGCTGCAGGGGGACTGCCTGCTCCACCATGGGCCTCTCCTGGGCTGTAGGGAACTTCTGCTCTCTGCCTGGAGCACCTCCTACATTCCTTCTGCACTTACCTTGCTGCCTGCAGGGCTTTTTCTCATCTTCACACTCCTCTTTTACAGCTGCTGTGATGAAACATTTTTCTCCCCTTTCTTAACCATACTCCCAGAGAGGTTCAAGCAGTCTTACTAATTGGCTCAGCTTTGACAGCAGTAGGTCTTTTTCGGAGCTGGCTGGAATTGGTTCTGATCTAACTTTGTGCAACTTCTGGTCTCTTTTTTCAGAGAGGCCAGCTGTGCAGCCCCTCTGTTTCCAAGACCTTGCTGTGTAGACCCAATTAAACAAGTTAAACATTTTAAATGGAAGACCTTATTAAAATGTTGTTTATATAGCCTTGGGAAACGGCAAGCTTGTCCAGCACATTACTTGTATTCCCTTCTTTTCCTTCTCTTCATATTCAAATCTACACAAGCTATTGCTTTTTGTTTTAAGGAGGTCAGAGGGGAACAAGAATAAGCAGATAATTACTACTCATTTGTTATTATAATAATAAATACATTTTAGAAAAGGCTTTTAGCTGTAAATGAGGATACCCTAATGTTCTTCTTTGAGGGTATGGGAGGTGACATGGAAGAGTAATTACATGGGCATTCTCATTTTTAATTCAATTTATGTACTTAAAACAGGATGATGTGGGCAGCAGGAACAGTAGCAGCTATGTCAAGCATTACATTCCCAGCAATCAGTGCTTTGGTTTCACGAAATGCAGAGTCAGATCAACAAGGTGAGCATTGAATGAATTTGTGTTTCAGGGCCTTGCATAACTGTTCTGTCCAGAAAGCAGAATACTCACCTAGCTCTACTTTCCAAATATATTGGTGACTAATGAGTTTTGTTGGTAGTATCTGTAAAAGGTTGCCAGTCTATCCAGAGAAGTAGGAGGTGCACAATTCTATCAAATTTGCATTGTGAAGTACGTAATTGGTGTCTGACCAGTGACTTTTTTCTACCTTCCTCTATGATTACTGCAAAAGCAGACAAAAATGATGTGGTAACTTTAATATTCTTCCCTTCCTCTTTTTTTTTTTTTAAAAAAAAGTAACCTTCAAGTAGGTTATAAGTACTAATACTACAGTATTATGTTGATAATGGCAACTGAAAACATATATTACCAAATTAAATAAACCTATGCAAGAAAATACTCTGTTCTGTGTGGAAAAGTTAGCACTTTTTGCTGTCATACTTCAGAATTTCAGGGAATAGAAAATTGCATTGAATTAATAGCCGATCTGAGAAAACAGAGAAACGAATAAGGGAGATATAATATGTTGCTGTGTTTGATGGGGAGGAGAATAAACATCACAAAGAATCCTCTTAAGTGAGGCAAGGAGTTTTCTCAAAGTATAGCATTGCTGTATAGTAACTGAATTTAGTGTTCTCTTTTTAAAAAAAAAATCCTGTACTCATCAAGCATAAATAGCATTTTTACTTCAACACCATATAACTTGAAGTTTAAATGAGTGTAGATAATATGGGAAGCAGGAAGGATATACAGGAGACAGATTTCTACAGAGTTTGAAGGGTGTGAATGGAAGCATTTTACATAGCTTTTAAAAATATTTCTGCGTGATCATCTCCTCCAGACTTTGTTTCTAATAGAGACATTTAAAAGTTTAAGAAGACTAGTTTTTTATTGAAGTCATGAAATTAATAGTTTAATGAAGGTGTTAATCTTTCATTTTACATTGAGGAAACTGGCATATAATAAATTACAGAGTGAAATTTTGCCACCTAGTGGCTCAGAATTTTTTCGCTTTGCATGTCAACCTCTGATGAAAGAACACTGGCAAAGTTTTACGCCTATTTGCTTTACTGCAATTTTGCAGGTTACTGCCAAAAGAAGAGGTTATGCAGACTACTGATAATGTAAAAATAGTGTCATGTTGCATCATAGTGATGAGGATTTTCAAAACACAGTACTTTTTACACTGTTATTGTTATTAACATTTATTACATTATATTAACATTTATTGAGCTTGAAACAAAAATGTGTCTGCAGAACTTTGATTAATGAAGTTTTTTAATTAGGCTTTTGAGTAGTTCAGTCTAACACTGCAGACAATCTACTATTACGAATTTACTGCAATATTATTGAATTCACTGCCACAAGTAAGTTAGCTCGGACCGAAGTCCTCTTTTTGAATGGAAGCCATCTGTTACAGCTTGTGCATACTTTGCTAATAACGCTTCTTATTATGTAGATATATTATGCTAAATTTTCCTTGAAAATAAATTGGGTAAGTACCATGCTTAACCTCTGCCTGTTTTGTAGGCTTTGGATGAAAGTGAAGAAAATTGGACTTGGGCAAAATTTTAGTCACTCAAATTCAAGGCGCAGTGGAATTGTAGTGGAATACAAATAAAATACATAATTGTGGTCATGAGGATGATATTTTAATTTGGAAAATTGTCTTCAGGATAACTAAGAAGTTAATGTTTGGAAATAGTTCTAGAATGTGCTAGTTTGAAATAGCCATTAGAATATACTCTGAGCTGTTTATTTAGTTGATTTTAAAAAATATAATCCCCCTCACCTTTTTTTTTTTCTTCATTAGGTGTTGTCCAAGGAGTAATAACTGGAATAAGAGGTCTGTGCAATGGCCTGGGACCAGCACTCTATGGCTTTATTTTCTTTCTATTTCATGTGGAGCTCAATGAATTGCCAGCAGATCAGACTTATGAAAAAAAGGCAATGTTAGATCCTGCAGACAAGGTAAATTTAAAATTTGGTGTGCAGTTTGCAGTATACAACTTTGTGGGCTAAAAGTCGGTCTACTTTGGTTGATTAAAAATCTTAATATCTTGTCCTTGAACTACTGATTCAATTGTCAGCATTGCTGAACTATTGAAATAGCTCTTAATTTAAGTTTGATAATTTTAAAGCTTAGAGTAGTAGCAGTTTTGGTTTCAACTATTCTAACGTAAACATGTTTTTTAGTGTAAATCTATTCAAAACATAGCTGTAACCTTGAATTATAGCAAAACAAAAAAAATTTTACAGTTGGAAGGTCACTTTTGCTAACTCAGTAAATTATAAGCTTATTTTTAAACCCCACAATAGTAACCTTAATATTTGTATATACAGCAATTCAGTAAACAGTTGAAATACACATTCATTTTAGTAATAGTTTTGTTCATCAGCCTTTCTTACTTAGATAGGACTTCAAAGAAGTTGGTTATGTACAAGATTTCTTCAGAATGCCCTAGAGTATTTTGTCCTACCCTTTCCATATGTTTTAGATCCACATCTTTGTCTACTTTGTTCTTTAATGTTTGGCTTCGAAAATATAAAATACTTGGTTACCAGAGTTTGGACTATCTTGGAGACTTTATTCCTCTTCATTGACTTGTCAATAATTTCAGTATGTTCAGCTATTTTAGGAATATCCCTGGGTTTTTTTTTTTTTCCTTTAGTCTGGTGATTGCCCAATGACTTTAGTTCTAAACTGTAATTGTAAACTGAACTACAGCTTCAGATATTCTTGTTTTCTTGGAAACCTACTTAATAAATCAGAAACAAAGAATATTTGTATAGCTAAGACAGTTTATTTCACATTTCACTGGGACAGTGTCTTATGTTTACTTCTGTATGTACTTTGCTAAATATCTGTAATTACATCTCTCCCTGTTAATTATGAAGCACCAAGCAGGTTAAACTAATTCAGAAAGCAACAGTATGGTTTTCCTTCTAAATTCTGTGTTGTGGCCTCATATCAAAAAGGGAAAGAACTCCAATATTTAAATAACACATTAACTTTAAAAATTGATCCAGATAAAATGATTAGACATAAAAACTAGAAAATTTAGCAAGATAAGGAAATTGCAAACACGTACATTAGTACAAGTACTTCACAAGGTACCACTTTATGAAGCCACCACATCAAAATCAAATCTCTTCATTTTGATCAGTGTTTATATTTGAAAAATGTTTTCTTGATTTTTATTCAATGCTAATAAATGCTTTTTCACTAAGAATATTTAGATGACTTGTACCTTGTTTTACTGGGTGCGTGTTGAACTGCCGTAACTGATGTTTTTTTCTCTCTCCCAATTAGGAAAAAGCATTGTTAAACTTTTTTTTGGAAACTTGAGCACAAATTACTTATTGTGTAGAATAAAGGAAGGCAAATACATCCTAACAGTCATTTCTAGCATTTGTTTAATTAATTACTTTTTTATTTGCTTTAAGTACTCTGTTTTCTTATTAGAGCACTTAAGAATACAGTTTTACTGGGTGACAGATTAGAAATTCTTGCTAGAACAAGGGGTAATGGTTTTATAATAAAAGAGGGTGGATTTAGATTAGGTATAAGGAAAAAGTTTTTACTCAGAGTGGTGAGGCACTGGTAAAGGCTGCCCAGAGAAGCTGTGGATGCCCCATCCCTAGAGGTGTACAAGGCCAAGCTGGATGGGACTTTAAACAACATGATTCGGTGGGTTGCAACTCTGCCCATGGCAGGGGGGTTGGGACCATTTGATCTTTAAGGTCCTTTCCAATCCAAACTATTCTAAAATTCTATGAATATCACTATTTTTGTTGTGGAGGTGGAATGGGTGTGCTGCTATCACAAGATGCATGTGTGATTTGTCTTCTGGTACTCAGAGCATAAACAGCTAGTGTATCTGTTGTACTCACTTTTAAATAACTTTTAACAAGTGGGAAAACTTATAGGAGGAGAGTGAGGTTACAACATAATTACCCACTGATAGTCCTCGCAGCAAACAGCACAGTCATAAACAGTGTTTGAAGACTAATAGTAACAGTTGGCAGTGCTATGACCAAGGACTGTTTTTCAGTGTTTATTACTCCCTTCAGGTAGTGGAATATTTAAAAGCTGTTCAGATATATCAGGATATACATTTATGGTAGTTCATTGAGGGTTTTAAATACTTCTAGGCTTAGCACTACATAAAGATTTGAGTTATACTGTTAATAAAAATTCTGTTAATATGTGGATATACTTTAAATTTGGATACTATCAGTTGAAAAATTAGTCCTGCTTGAAGAGGAAAATATCTTGTTACTGTATGCTTAATTTCAGCTACTGTCCCACTTCATAGTAGAACAATTCCTGCTTTTCATTTGCTAGAAAAAAAGGTATATGGAACTGACAGGTTTCATCTTCTGATTTTCATTTAGCGTAGTTGGGAAGAATGTAGGAAATTTAAAATTTTTTTAAAAAATTACTGGTTTACTGACACTGTCCTTTGTAGAGTTTTGTCATCAAATTTAGCTAGTTCAGTACTATTCTTCTAACCTTTCTGATGTTTGTTTTTAATCATGATTATGAAATGTGAATAACTGTATTTGAAACATTAAAATAAGCTACTCGTAAGCAAGAGAGAATAACTCCAAATACTGAGTTTCTGTACATGTTAGTAACTTGTCTGCCATGAGACAGTATGTATTGCATAGCTTGTCATTATCAGTTTGGGGGGATTTCTTTTTTTAAATTCAAGTAACACTGTTTTTTGTAATGCTGATAAGAGAAAAAGTGAAGTTAGGAAGTTTAAGGATTTGTACTTCTGGTTGTTAAAACCTTTTCCTGTTAGTTGTCAGAGGAGTCTTGCTAACTTAACAGGCTTGGTGCCTTAGGGAAACATCTTTACAGAGAAGCATCAGTCAATGTCTGTTTCATCTGCCAGACAATTCCATGTTCAATTGTTTTGCATGTTTCTGTTTTTCTGATCTATGTACAGACCAAGTGAGAAATTGTTAGGAGCTGCAAATGCACAAATGCATTTTGATGCACATATGCATCATATTGCAGCATACTCGTGAGCTGGTCTGCATACAGTTTATAGTTAGTGTAAATGTCTCCCAGTATCTCATGCCTAAATACTATAGTTCTCAATGCAGAAGTCAGCATCCCTTAAAGTTCATGAATATTTTGACGTGCTTGTTTCCCTGCAGAGGGCAGTCATTCCTGGTCCACCGTTCCTAGTTGGAGCATGTATTGTTCTTCTGGCTTTTCTAGTCACCTTGTTTATTCCTGAGCACAGCAAAGCCAGCAATACCAGAAATCATAGCAACAGCATCAGCAGTACTCTGAGCAACAACCTAGACTGAAGTAGTGAAGAGGACATTGAACCATTGCTGCAAGATAGCAGTGTATGAAGACTAACTTCTGAGGAGACCACAGAACAATTAATGCAGTGAATTGCAGATCTAGAATCTTGGTGTGGAGTATGTGGCCTCCAGAAGGAAAATGTACATGGCATGTACAAGGGAAAATCACGTGCTGTATGATGCTATATGATACTTCAGGTTGATAACATACTTGCAAGAAGGTTTGTTTAGCACAGCACGTAGCAACCAGTATCTGTCTAGTACGTGACTGCAAATGCTATGCCAAATCCTGATGTTGAGCAGAAACACAAATATTTTTCAAAGTTTGAATGTCCAGTTCCTGAAGTCATATGCAAAATAATCAGTCTTGAGGCAAAACAGTTTCTGCCGCCACTGCTCAAGGTTGTGTTGCACTTCTTATGCCTTCTATCTGCATGTATGGCTGGTGGTGTGAGAGGGACTGATCTAGATTGTTGTGGTATCTAAAATACTGCCTATATTTCCTAAAGATATGTTCTCAAATATTACTTAGTAACAGGAAGAGCAGTAGTTACCAGATACACTGATAGAACTGATACGACTTCTGAGAGTGTGTGATCACGCATGATAGTCATTAACCATAAATGAAGGTCATGTAGATACGCATTCCAGATGGTCAGTTCTGAGCAGTTCAGGAAAATCCTGATAACACTTGAGAGCACTGGTTGGATTAGTGTTTTACTGATTAAAAAATAATAATTTTTTTCTTATAAAATGAGGAGCATCAGAAGTATGAACACTTTTAACTTCAGAGGCAGGAAAAGCAGTGGGTGCCGGAGTAGTTAACATCAGTGAGTGTGTATTTATTGCATTATGTCACCTTATCTACCATATGAAATAATCTTTCCTATTAATTCTTCTCACTCTTGCCTTAACTTCTACTTAGTGTTTACCTTTTAATCATGTTTAACATTTATATAATTGTCTTACCTGTTGAATCTCATGGATATATGCACATCAAATTTCCTTTCTAAAAGATGCTTTAAGGGACTTACAGCACAAATGTGCTTATTTTTAGAGACATTTTTTGAAAAATATACAGATTTATGTATGTATTTTGCTGCAGTGTAAATGGACCATTAAACCCAACTTTATTGAAATACTCCTATGAATGTTTTATACGTATGCAATATATGCAAGTATTTGTAAGGAATTTTAACTTTTCCAGATGGGCGCTGTGTAAATCATGTATTATAAATGTAATGAAGGTACTGGCAGATATACTTTTTTTTTTTTTTTTTTAAGAATTGTGTATTGACCGAACAAATTAAAAAAATATATTTTGAAACTTGTTCCACATTAAACAGAGGTAACAAGCCTTTTGTACTATGTGGTTTGTTTTTAAAGTTAAAAAGCTCCCTAATGCGTAATAAATCTTCATCTTAGGCTTTCTAGATTTTGAGTGTGTGTGTGTTCTTTCAGTTTCACTTTTGAGCCTTCTTTGCTGTAAAATGGAAATGGTTTAATCCTAATACTTTATTACAGCATCTGAATTCCTCCTACTGTGATGCTGTCTGTCATCAAGCATAGCAATATGTGCACTTAGTTCAAAAGTCCATATAGTGTCTGATATGGACTCCACTGGGATACAGAATTGAAAAGAGTACAAAGGAAGTAAGTTTTCGAGTAGATGTGGAATTGGTTACTGATACTAGTATTTCAACAATGGATCACATTTGAATTTTTTAAAGCACAACCTAGTGTTAACATGAAACAGCTTTAAATAGATCAACTAATGGTGCAGATGTATCCTTCGCATGCTGTGGTCTTCTAGAACAACTTTTGCTTGTGCATCCCGATCAGTCAAACTTTGAATGTGCACATTTACTGCATATATAAACTATATACCTGTACTGCTATACTAATATATTATAAAACCTAAACATTGAAAGAAGGATTTGTTTATAGATAAATATGTATAAGTGTTTGTTAATAGTACTAAAACTCAGTCTAGCTAGAATGTTAATAACTCTTAGTGAGCAATGTGATGGAGTATGGCTCATTAATTTTGAAAAATCTTGTTTTAACACTGATATAGCAATGAAAAGGTGTGGTTCTACGGTCAGTTTATTTTCATACTTGGTTTTAGAGGCTGTCATTGCTGAAAAAGATAACAAAGTATATAGATCAAAATTGAAAATGCATTGCTGACTGTGCATAATGAGTTGTGATAGGTATTTTTTTCAGATTGTTCATTTGGAAGATTTTAAAACAAGTTAACCTCTTCGTAAGTTTAAGTGCACAAATAAGAATTTTTATAGGTGACTTTTGCAAAGTTGTTGGCAACAAAATCACATGATGATGGAAACATTTTAAAATGTTTTCAAAATGTTCTTTCCATACAAATGAGTTTATTCCAGAAAAGCAGTTACACTGACTTAATTGCTAAAATGTCATCTTAACCTCAAAGGGACAGATGCTTTTAAGTAACTGCTACGTACTATTCAAGCATTTACCTTACAAAAAGTCAGCAACTTTAGAATGCTTGCTTCCCTTTATGTGGGGGGAAAAATGTGTACTCATCCTTAAGTTTGACAGATGTTTTAAGTAGTTTGCCTCTTTTATTCCAAAGTATTACAACTATTCTTATATTAATAGTTATGTTTTTTTATAAAATTGACCACACTGATAACATCTTGTAGCAATTTATGCACTTCCAGCTCAGACTTGCTTTATGCACTGCCTTGCCTACGAATGATGCAGTGAAATAATTTTACTATTTCTGTAAACTTACCCCTGGAATCCTTTTTTATGACAATTAAAGCAATCAGTGCGGACACAATTTTTTGAAAGAAAACATTTTTTAAATAAAGACAACATTTACTGTTGAGAACACATCTTGTCCTGTACATGGTAAGGGCGGAGTGGCTGGAAGGCTGCACAGAGGAAAAGGATCTGAGGGTGTTAGTTGACACTCAGCTTAACATGAGCCAACAGTGTGCCCAGGGGGCCAAGAGGACCGATAGCATCCTAGCTTGTATCAGAAATAGTGTGGTTAGCAGGACTGGAGAGGTGATCATCCTTCTGTTCTCAGCTCTGGTGAGGCTGCACCTTGAGTACCGTGTTCAGTTTTGGGCCTCTCACTACTAGAAAGACATTGAGGCCCTGGAGTGTGTCCAGAGAAGAGCAATGAAGCTGGTGAGGGGTCTGGAGCACAAGTCTTATGAAGAGCGGCTGAAGGAACTGGGATTGTTTAGTCTGGAGGAGTCTCACGGGAGACCTTATCACTCCCTACAACTGCCTGCAACTGTGGCAAGGTGGGGATTGTACTCTTCTCCTGGGTAGCTAGAAACAGGATGAGAGGTAATGGCCTCAAGTTGTGCCATGGGAAGTTCAGTTTGGTTATTAGGAAAAATTTTGTCCCAAAAAAAGAGGTAACTATTGCAGCAGGCTGTGCTGGGGTGTGATGGAGTCACCTGGAAATGTTAAGAAATATGTAGATGTGGCACTGAGGGACATGGTTTAGTAAGCATGGTAGTGATGGGTTGACATTTGGAATAGATGATCTTGGAGGTCTTTTCCAACCTTAATGATTTTGTGATTCTAACTTTCCCTTAGTGGCTCACCAACAAATAGTTTTTGAAAAGCATTTAATCATTCAAACAATTTAGCCTATACCATAAGCTGAAACCTCTTATTTCATAGCAAAATTCTCATACATCGTAAGTTATCCTAATACGTACTAATTTTAATCTGCAATATTTAATTTTACAGTGGTATTTGCTAATAAAGAGATAACATACCATTTTTATATGCATTATTCCAGCCATTTTTACCATAGGATGTTTCCCCAGCTGCTCTGTAGCATTTTATCTTTTGCATTAGAAGTTTCTTGTGAAGTTTCTTAAAATGTATCATTAAGTGTAGCGAAGTTTTGCAAAGTACTGAATTGAAAATTGCATGACTTTTCCAACATCACTGGAAAAAAAAAGTTGTGGAGATTTGTTTTCATGTTCTGGATCTTTGTTTTAAGTGTATTGCTAATACTGATGGTTTCCTGCTGTCATAAGCTAATATCTCAAGACACAGCATACACTTAGACTGAAGGTCATTGTTAACAATAGTGTTTGTAAATCTGTATTTCAAATAATCTGATTGATAATCTGAATTCTTTTTTGTCCAGTTTCTTATCAAATTTGATTAGGTTTTCATTGTCTAACCACATTACAAGGTAACAAGAAATGATACCAGTAGTAGAAGAAGCATCACCTGTGCAGCTTTTTTTGCTCCTGCTTTTAGACTTTACTTCAATGTTTTGGGAGTTTTAGTTCAGTGCAGCTAGTGATACTAGCAAGTTTTAAATACAACACTTAGCATGGGTGTATAAAAGTGCACGTTTTGTGGCAGCTGTGCATCGCCATTCAGAAAATAGCTTGTCTTTCACTGTTGCTACTGCTGAAACACACAACCCACCACCTCATTGTGCTCACATCCACTGTTTGGTGTCTGTAAAGGTTCAGCAAGCATCAGTGAATGTTGTTGGGTGCCATTTTTTTCCGCAAAACGGAATTCAGTGACACTCCTTTGATTTATACACACTTCCCTGTCAGATGCCATTTTGTCAGACTGTCCCTCTGCTGCCATCTGTCACATGGCACAAAATGCAATGGAATATTATATTAATATAATATTGGTAATTATATAGTAATATAATATTATAATATATAATAATGGCGTGAAGGGTCAACCTCTACTGTGATACCACCAGCATCTGCCTCTAACATTGTGGATCAACATAACAAAATTTAAGGCATTACTTTTGAAATGACCTGCGTACAACCCACATTGAAACAGAAGATATGGCAAGTTCAGTAGAAGACTTTGATTTTTAGTGTTTCAGAATAATTTTTAACGTTATTTGTTCATACATGAAATGTATTATGTGCACTGAGCCTAACCTTCCTGATGGTGAAATAGATGAAAAATGTAATAAAGATCAGACTGTCAGGCAATATATACTGAGTGTCAAAAGGAAAACAAATCGTAATTTAAGGTAATGAGTGAGGGTAGTAAAAGCAACACATTTGTCCTATTTTTTCCATCTCTAGGGGGTAAAAAGTGTCAAGCTACCATGTAGCAATAATATTTAAAAATACTGCCCTGGTACTTCAAGAAGCTGGTTGAGGTCTTGGTCTTTTATATTATTAACAAATACACATAGGTAAAAGCTTTTCTCTAACTTTGCCCCATGGCAAAGGTCTCAGAATTTCTTTGCTTTTGTTCAGAGTTGAATGCAGTTGTATTTGGAAAAGAAACTACATTTTTTTTTTAATTCCTTAATTACAAATACTGCAAACTGAACATGAGATTTTCAACTTGTATTTTAATATTTCTAATACAATTATAAGAAATGCTGACCCACCTAAACTGTAGGGTGACTGTAATTAAAAGTGCATTTGAGATGCCATGGGGTTACGAGTGAGACAGAAAGTGAGAAAGCAGCTTGATTTCCATATCAACCTGAGTTTCCAGATCAGAAAACAATCTTGTGAAATGAGCAGGCTTTATCTGGAAGTTGAGACAATGAAGATTAATACAGATTGCAAGAAAGTTTTCTTAAAATTGTTTAGTGGAAAATTGCTTTCCTTCTAGTAAGACCTAACTTTGAAAGGAAATATTTTGTCATCCAATAGATGAAAAACTTGAGCCAAGGTTATATCTGGAATGTATCTGCGCACTGAACTTGGTCTCTGAAAACAAAACAGAAAAAATCTTTGCCCTTAAAGAAGGTAACTCAACTTATTCTCAGCCATTTTCCATTGCTAGTGTGGCTGCAACAAACTTTCCTGCTGTTCATTCATTCTCACAGAGGAACATGAACAACTTTAGGTACCTTGTTCTTTAGAGCTGGCAGAATCCATCTGCTGCGTGGTAACTTTATATGGTTGATTCCAGTGGCATATACCGCTACTTAACCCCAAAGCTATGGGTTTCTGTTGTTTTTTAGTTTTGTTTTGATGTTCACTCTTCAATAATACTTTTTTCCACTGAGATGGCAATTCTTACCTTATTTCTGTCTATATGACCTTTGAGAATATTTCTAGTATGCATGCTCATAAATGTAGCAAATAACCATGGCTGAATCTGAGATTTGAGATGCTTGTTGCCAGGGGAGCAGGAGTTTAGTGGTTTCTCATTTCCTGCATTAAAACAAAAACAAAGAAAAGTGTCATTCAGCAGTGCTTTTAGAGTGCTGAATATGTTACTCACTTGACTGCATTGTTTCTTTTCTAATCTGAGTTCAGGTGCAAGTGTCTTAATGCTTCTAGCTGTAGTTGTCTATGAAGTCTAGTAGTAGTAAAAATATGAGGAAATATTGACTTTTGTTGCCATGGTGTTAGCCTTCACATCATGGTTTCAGGAATCAATTAAGGTATGGATGTCTTTGTAGAGAGATGGTACTGTTATTACTAAGTGGAATTAATAGTAGAAGAAAAACTTAGCTGAAGAAGTACATTCATCCATGTTTGAGTTAAAACTACCTTAAGGCATCTATCTTCAAAACTTAGAGCAAAGCATCATAAATTGTTTTTGGATATTAGTTTGAGACCTTCTTGTTTCCTCTTCCAGAAAATACAATGCCTGCATTATGGTAAAGGGTATCTAATACTTGGTATTATCCTTCATTTATGCATTCTAAGGATGGACTAAAAGTCCTCCGTTAAACACAGTGTAGTATAGTCACTGTTGTTCATACCTTGCACAAATTTTTAGTAAGTGTGAGTAGTTGTCTTCCATTTGTATATATATATGTTAGTCTGGACTTCACTAACCTGGAAAAAAAAAATCACCTGTTTGGTAGGATTGTATTTGCCAGATTATGAAATAGAAAGCAGGATACATTCCTATTATATAAGCAAACATGGGAAAGAGCAGCGTACCTTTGGCAAGAGCCAGCTATTGTGTTAAATGAACTTGTGCTGTAAAGTAGTCAGACGCAGGAATAGCTGCCGTGGGCAGGGCTGCCATTCATTATCATGCTGCCCAGGACCCCAACCAACCTGGCCTTGAAAACATTGAAGAATGGGGTATCCACATTTTCTCTGGGCAGCCTATTCCAGTGCCCCACCACCCTCTGAATAAAAAAGTTATACCTAATATCTAACCTTAATTTCTCCTTTTTTTTTTTTTTTGTTTGTTTGTTTGTTTGTTTAAAACAGTTTGCTATCAGACTGTGTAAAAAGTCAGCCTCCCTCCTGTTTCTAAGCTTCCATCAAGTACTGGTAGACTGCAGTGAGGTCTCTCTGGAGCCCTCTCTTCTCCAGGCTGAACAAGCCCAGCTCCCTCAAGCTTTCTTCATGGGAGAGGTGCTCCAGCCCTCTGATCATCTTCATAGCCACCTCTGCACCCACTTAACAGAGATCTTAGTGATCAAGATCTGGAGCCATACAATACCTGTATAGATATTATGTCATATCATACTATATTATATAATTGTATTTATGTAATGTATTATGTTTTGCAATAATATGTAAAAATATTAGCAATTATATTTTATTATTATTTTTGTTTTATATTAGATATTATTTGTCTAGAAGCCCTACATTATATATATAAGAAAACCAAGGAACCATGACTCTTGGGCATTTTACAGAAAACTTAGAAGGAATCAGGCAAGTTACAGAGGTGAAGGATCCCAAGTACAGTCCACATGGAAGGATTGTGAGAAAAGAACATTCCATAGACAGCGTGTCGTAGTTGATCAAAACCAAATGAAGAGGTGTCAGAGTTGGACAGAACGTATTGTTTGTCCTTCATGCTGTGCCAAAACAAAGCAGGTCAGACTGCTGCACTGCATGTGTTGGTGCCTGTTAGTATGCAACTGCATTCATAGTGTATCTGAGATAATTCTCATAAGTAAAATGTCCTTTAGCTTTTGTAAAATTTTGCATTGAATTTTGCTACACTAACCTCCTACAAATAGAGGAGTGAGTTAAAATCCCTGACATGACTGAAGGCATTTTAGTAGAGTGAGTGGTGGTTAGAGTGCTTTGCTCATGTCCATAAACACAAGTGGTGCCACCAAGCAGAAGGACTGCCAGAGGATAATTTCTGTGGTGGTAATGGTGGTTCTGAAACACTTTAGTTTTTGTGTCTTTCCATTTTTTCTCAGGCAAATGAGCTCACTGTGCAACTGCATTTCAGAAAATGTAGGAATCCTGCTCTCTGCAGAAGCCCATTTCAAGAAAAGTTCTAACTGCACAAAGAGAAAGTAAACGTTTGTGTATTGATGGCACTTACTGATGGAAGGAGGGAAGCCGTTTTGAAGTATGAGGGATGGACAGCAAAAACTTGGTTGAGTTCAATGGACATCTGGTACACAGAAGTTTTTATGCTGTAGAGAGTGAACACTGTGGATGGGATGTTACAAGAAATTGTCCAGTGCTGGCACAACATAGTGTAATCCAAATGGCGACAGATGTGCTGCTCTTTGTAAAGTTATGGACAGCACTGCATCTGAAAAGGCATGACTGTCGGCCTGAAAGCACGCCTAAGGCTGCTTGGAACTCTGCAAGTTAGATGCTTGAGACTTGCAGTGCCTCTCAGTACACAAATTAGGCATGGGAGTGAAAGGCATACAGCAATTGTGCAAGTGTAAAAGATACCAAAACCATACCAAACTTCTTAGGAAATTCTGAAACTGAAAAAGCAAAGGACTAAGGCACTATAGGCAGTTCTTGACCCAGGAGAAAATAAAGCTTGAAGAGCTATTCCAAAGGGAATTATAAAGTTACAGACAAAACAGTAGAAAAGTATTGCCAGTGTCTTTTATCAAACAAACAAAACCATGAAATTGCTAAAACTCAAAGTAGGGAAAGAATTTAACATGAAGCATATAGATAGGTCAAAGCAGGACTGACTGTGTCTGACCCAAGAGGGAGCCAGAGCTACAGAGAATCCCTGGGCTGGAGGAGAGTGTATGCGTGATACTGGTACAACTGCCTGTAAAAAATAACTTCTAAATGCACAATTGCCAGCAACTGGATGCATCTGTGAAAATTTAAGGAGAATCTGAGAAAACTTAAATGAGACAAGCTCTGCAGAGTACTGTGACAATTAGCAAAAAGCTAAGTCATCCCTGGGCATTTCCTGGGGTGGCAATGGCCTGGCTAGAATTAGCTTCACTGCTTGACAGCAAGTTTATTTGTGCCTTGGGAGGCTTACAGACATACTTCACAGTACCTTGCACTGCTGAGGCTAATTGTCTGATAATGAACAATTTTTGTTTTTGAAAATCTGTGTTCTGCTAGTGATGACTAACAGTGTAACAGCAAAGTAGTTAACACTGAATAAAGAAAATTGGACATCTTTACCTTGAGGTGTTTACATTAAGCAAAAAGGTTTTGTTTTATCTGCATTAGGAGATAATTTGGCCCAGAAGAAATGGATCAGTAGTTGAAGGCTTATCCTGCACATCTGTTTCTGTTTGCAGTAGTGATCGCAGGGGATTTTGTTTTACTTACTCCATGCCTTGTTCCTAGGGCCAAAAGTTTCCATCACATACATGGTTTTGGAGATAGCAAAAGGCAAAAGGTTTGAGTGCTAACTGGACAATCTTCTGACAGGCTTGCTACAAGACTCAACTAATCCGTTTGGTGCAAGCAAAACTGTACCAAGAAAAGAGCCAGTGAATTAGAAACGCTCAAGGGAACTACTTCACAACTCATTACTGCTCTGAACCAAGTTGTTGCATCAGGCACATACATCCTGGAATACATTTTGCTTTACCTGCTTTAATTTCTACTTCAAGGTAAAAAGCTGAAATTTGTATTCTCTTTTAAAAGAAAGCTAAATTGGGGCTTCCATCATAAAAGAAAGCTAAATTGGGCCTTCCATCACTGGCGGTAGATAACTTCAAAGGATTCTGATTGTTGGCCAGATATTCTATCCACAGCAGTAACTGTGCCTTTGCTGACAGTTCTGTTCCTCCAGGGATACTCCTCACATGAATTTTATTGGCAGTACAAGTTTCTAGACTGCTGTGGATGTTGCCCTCATACTCACTATCTCAGTTCCCAACTTTTACTTATCCTGGCTATCAAAGTCATTCACAGAGATACCTCTTATACTTGTGTTTATCCATGTTGAGCAGCCCTGCTAAAGTCAGAACAAAACTAAGTAGTTATGCAAATCTCTGTAAGACTAGCTCTAGAGGCTGGGAGGCCCTTAAAACAGATTGTTTTTTGGGATGTGTCCAACCACTCATTTACAGTCAAAGCCAGTATGAGTCTGCTGGTGTTCTTTGCTGACACACGCTTACTGTGTTTTGAGCTGCCTGGGCCCCATAGCCACAGCTCGCTCAGAAATGAATCCAGAGCAGTAAATCTGGCTGCAAAGTAGGATAAATTGACAAAGATTTATTGGAATGTGATGATACCTCCCTATCCAGTTGATCCGGTTATGAATAGAGCAAATTTAAAACTGCTTGCAAATAGCAGTGTAGACATACACTTAAACATACTGGAGACTGTGTTAATCAGAATAGCACTTCAACAGGAACTGTTTGGTGATAACTATTTATAGCATCATATGCTTTCCTTTAATTGTTTTTTGTATGCGTAGTTGAAATTTCTTAGCACTTTTATTTTTATTATGTTAACAGCCAGGAAATTTCCACTTCTAAAGTGCATATTCTGCTCGACAACCTTTGTGTCCTGACATGCAAATAAATGCTGACTGACCTAAGTTTTACAAAAGTAGTGTAGCTATTGAAGCTATCTACAGAAGCAGAGGTAAGTGTGCGCAAGTTTCTGCAGGATGTGAATTTAGGATCTTTTTTTTTTTTTCCTTTTCTCTTTCTTACCATACAGTTCACTTTGCTTGGTGATCATGTTCCCCCATATTCTACAAAACAGTCTTAGATTACAGGCAGAATTCAGTAAGTTTTCCTGTTAATATTGATAGTATGTTTATTATGAATGTGTGCCACATTACCCTCTGGAATATGCCTTGTCCCTTTAGTATCTGCTTTATGTTTGTTTTGCTGATGTCTGTGTAAGAGTCCACTTTTAATTGATAAATAATATTTTTCAGCAACAATAGTATTTTTCAGAAAAAAATATTATTATCCATGTGTCAGAATATATAGCTTGGTGATGTCACAGACAATAAAATTTACATTAACATTAATTAAACCATGATACACTGTCCTGCACTGTGAGAATCAGTGCTGTTAGGACCTTAAAATATCTATGTTTTTAAACATTGAAAAGCTATACGTAAATGTAGGACCAACTTATTTGTGAAGTAAATGCTACCTTCATGCAGTTTTAGTTTCTGATAGCTAAGCTACTGAAATATGTTTGCAATTTATTTGTCATCTTCTTAAACTACAACTGTACAAGGTTTTATTATATTTTGAAATTATTAAAATCGCTAGAACGGAGTTATTGTGCTCTGAAGTCAAATGACCACTAGCTGGCAATGTTATACAGCTCATCCTGTTGCAGATTCATTGCATAATACATCATGGTTTGACTCAAGACCTTTAATTTTAAAAAGAGAAAAAGAAATTGGATTTCGGTGGGACTGGACACTCCTGAATATTTCACCGCTAAGGCTCCAGTGTACCTTAGCAAGAAAATAGGAAGAACAGGAAGGAAGAAATAGTTTCTGAAGTAATAACCTTTGTTTATTGGATTCCTTTTTTTTTTTTTTTAATGCAGTTAAGTGTGTTTAGAATTAAATTTGTTTTTAAATGCTTTTACTTACCTCAAACCATCCAGTGTGTTGAAAATGTGGATTGTATAATAATTTCATTTTCCAATAGTCTGGACTAAACTAGCAACACCATAAAAAAGATCCTTCCTTGCACTCATTTGACATATCTTTTCCTCACCTTCAGATGTCTTAAAACTGTACCCATTCTTGTCTATGCATTATTACTTATTGCTTTCTATTGCATCATTTCCTGTCATCTCTGACACCTAATCAAGGGAGGCAAAGAATGGGAACTACTTCAAAGTTCAGGGTAATGAGGATGGGTACCAATATCTGCTCCAGATGGTTATGTTTCTGTTTTCACACATCAGATACTCTAAATCCCATCATTTGCTATACTGTTTTATTACTGTCATGCCTCTTATCTGCAAGTAGATGGAGACTTGTATGAATGTCAGTGGTTGGAGTCTATTATTTCTTGATACAAACATGAAAGAATGGAACTGAGACAAATGAATTTAAAAAATGGCTTGCAGCATTTTGTACTGTGAAGTCATTATGTTTTATCGTGGAAAAGACGAGCATGGGGAACAAAAAGCTGGGATAAGAGCCTGATCTTAATTCTATGAAACTAATCATGATAATTTTCATTATTGTGAACATCTCTAGAATTTTTATTTGGAAAAAAGTTTTTATCCATTTGTTCACTTAACATATATGCTTGTGCACTTTTTATACTCACTACTCTTTTTTTTCCCCTCAGCAAGAAGTAGAAGAACACAGACCTGGGGGAGAGAAAACACAAGGAAAGGAAGAAAATTACACAGTAATTTACAACTGCAAATCATTTAAAGAGGGGCAAATGTTGTGAGGGGGGATATTCTAACATCTTCTGGAACATAAATTAGTTTCAGCATTGTGAGTCGACCATATTCTTTGCTGGTTCAACATATAGGGTACTGCCTGAACACCCTGTAAATTCACTCTAAATTCTACTGAGATATCTCAGCTGCAGTGGCTGAAGTAACCTATGAAAGTACTTCCCTCCACATGAAGAATCCCCTGCTTTGAGAAAATTGCTTACTTTAGAGTGGATGGATATGTGAACAGCACAACTGTCGCTTAGATGTAGCATGCTTTAATCTAAAAATAAAAAGTGTCTTCCAGCCAGCTGTTTGCCTAGTGGAGTTTGGCTATGATTGGAATGCTAGCAAAAAGGTGGTATTTTTGTGTGTAATTACCTACTTCTATATCTCTTAGATGTTTGTGCTATTGATATCTGTCTGCTAGTTTTTAATATGAAAGCTCTTTTGATCATATACCCTACTTTGTTGTTCTTTTATCTTTTATCTGAAACATCCTTTCTCTCTTGGGAAAAACTGTTCACTTTATAAAGGTTAATGAAATGTTTACTTCAGAAAACTGTTTAGTCATTTAATGTCTTTCAGTGCAGGATGAATTTTAAGATTTTGGAAACTAGGTTTTGGAGGAGGGTTTAGAACTAAATTATCTTTAAGGTCCACTCTAATTCCAACCATTCTATGATTCAGATGATTCTCACTGCAAAGAAGGTGAGGCTCAAGTGGTGTGAAAACCATTTTACTTAATAAGTATTTGCTAAGGAGGGATGCAGTGCAGTAGTAAAGAAGCTTCTAGCTAATAGAAAACAACTCTGTTTATAATATTAAGAATACAGTAATTTATAGCAAATACACAGATGGTTCTGACAGTGAGATACCTGCGGGAAAGACAAATCCTCTCAATTTCTCTGTTGCTGGTATTTGTCCTATAATTTTTCTGAGTGTGTCTAAGAATATTGATACTAATGATCTCAAGCTGCAGTAATAGTTTACAGAATAGAAAAAAAAAACCCAAACTCTTAAACTTGAGAGATACCTTCCAGTTTTTTTGAAGGTAGAAAATGTCTGTCTTCATACAACAAGCCACACAGAGGTTGACTTGCTTACACTTGAAGTGTTAGCACTCTCAAAGTGATGAACTAGACAAAAAAAGTAAAGATAATGCAGATACTCCTCTACAGAGTAGAGGAGTTTTGTATCACCAGAAAATGGCAAATCTATTCGTCTTTTGATACCTACATTCTAACTCTGCCTTCTAATTCTCTTTAGATCACTGTAGCTGCCCAAAACAAACAAACAAACAAAAAACAACAAAAAAAACCCACAACTATCTCTAGGTTAGTACGTTGTGCTTCTAATTTGAATCGTCCGCCATGTGCCTAAGTCAGCACTGTCTCTGAAATGGTGATACTGGAGCTAAGAGAGAGATTATTAAAAACGTCTTTGTTTTGCTGGATGCTGAGAGAATGAGGCAATCTTAGCAGACACAACGTGCTCAGTTTTGGCAAATATTTGGGCTGATGACCATAACTAACTAAATGGAATTATAGTGATAAAATTTTGATTACTATTACATTTATTAAGTAATACATATTTATAACTGTTTTGGTACCAGCTGTACTGCTGCATACTTCTGTGGATGTCCATCAGCATTTCTTGAAAATAGAAAAGGACAGAATTATTGCAGTGAGAGTCTTCTTCATTTGCTCAAGAACCCTTGGAGAGTTGTTAACTTGAAAATAATCAAAACCGTAGAGAAAAGATGTCCCCTATAGCTGCCATTCTTAAAGAAACCCACACTGTCTGTTTGGTTCTATTTCCACAATATTTATGAATTGGATGGTGTAATTTTCTTGACTTTGGTAGAAATGTTACTGTGGATTTTGTAATGGTGTCTTCAGATACAATTACATAGTTTATGTTTTCTTTAGTTCTGATCAGTTTGCCATCTGAAGTTACACAGTATTTATTCCGTGCTTGTGCATTCCCGACCTTTTATTTTGTTTCTCACTTGGTGCTAATCCTTTGTGAAGTATGACAATTTTTTCATTATTCACTGCAGTGTGTCATGTTATCATGTACAGGTTGAGAGTTCAATTATGTTAATGACAGAGGTGTTTTAAGAGTAGCTGATTCATTCATTTTTTAGCAAGACACAAACACCAGGTCTCCAAAGTAGTGGGCACTTTGGTAACATTTGTCACTTACAGCCCTTTCACTATTGTCTGTGAGATTTGAAAATGAAGAATTTATTAGATAATTAAGGTGTTAAACATAATTTTAATATAGTCTGTGAAGTACAGTTCATCCTGACTCTGCGTCAGATTAGTACTGACACCTCTGACTCTATTTTACTTGTTACTTAGAATACAGTATTATATAGAATATATCAGGGATTTTTAAACAGGAATACAGAAATTATGTTTTATTTGGTTCTGGAGAATCTATTCTTGGAATATTGGATCGTTTATATTAGATCATTTTTAACTGTTCAAAATTCAAGTAAGAAGTTAATCAGCCTGAGAAAATTCAGAGAAGAGCCACAGGAGTGAATAGTTTGCAGGAAGGTGAGAGAATCCAGGGAACATTTATGTTATAAAACAGGAAGGAAAGGAATTATAATTTATAGGTATCTGAAGAGGGACAGAAATCTGCTAATGAGTATGTTAGTCGGCTGACATACAAGAACACTCAAAGTTTGGAGTCTGAAACTACACAAATTCAAATTTGATATGAAGAATTTCACGAAGGGCTGTGAAACAGTGCAACAAAAGAGTAGGTTTACAGTGGATTCTTCTGTGCAATTTTATTGGAGATTTAGGTTTTTTTTCATGCGCTTTCATTTAAGCTAGTATTTATACTTATGGCCTGCACTGTGATGTAGAAGGTCGGAGTACAGTATTTCCTTAGTGATTCTTCTGCCTTTTTACTAAAAAAAATTTTGATGAATAAAACCAGTATTTTCATCAGAGACAAGATTTAATATGACATTATCCTCTGATTTTTTCTATAATACCACCCATTTAATGCTAAATTTAAAAGGGCTGATATTGATAGCACTTTCAAAAATACATTTCCATGTAGCGTGATATACAGGATAAAGAAAAGAAGATATAATCAGTTCTGTGTGGGGATAGAATGTATTTTATCAGGCAGTGTAATCTTTTTTGCAGTTTAATTAGGTTTATGTCAGCAGACTGAGAATGCAGAGCGCAAGCCATATGAACCAGAAGAATTTACTTCATTATCATCACCTCTGAGTTGTGGTGAAAGGATGAACACAAAACAGCTCTCTGGGGCTCTACAGTGCACAGGAATAACCTGTCTTGAAACTGTCCCCATCTGTTGTGTGTAGAATAGTGGAAGCATGGAGCAATGTATACTTTCTTAGGCAAAAATTTGATTCAACCATTTTGTGTCAACTTCTAAGTGTAGCTTTCCTTCCACAAACATCCCAAAGGGTGCAAAAAAGCTGAGCCCACAAACTCCTTTGAATGATTCAAATTAGGTGGCCAGGTTGGATTTTGTGGCAAATCTATCCTATTTGAGGATATCGTTTCTTCAGAAAACATGAGGTAATGGTTAATAAAACATTAGTTTATTTGTAGATTTTCTGTTGTGACAAGCAAAATTTGAAGATCTGGGCTTCCTGGGAGCCCTGAGGTAAAATTCTGACAACACAAGGTGGAAGCAATAGCACAAATTTTTCACATAGAGACAATAAAGATGTATTTCTACAGTGTAATGGTGAGGGGGACAAAAATCGTCGTTTCCTTCTGGTTATGTTGACACTGGTGACAATGTCTAGAAGGGAATTGCTTCTTTTAGATGTACCAGTGCCACCAGAAAAGGTGAAAGGTGTTAGTAGTTGGGGACTCCATGCTGAGAGGTGCTGCAGAGATTATCTCTGGATAATCTCTCCAGAGAGGTTTGCTCCCTACTGGAGGCCCACATTGAGGATGTGAAGAAGAGGCTACTGGGTCTCAATAGGTGGAGGACTACTATCTGCTCCTGCTCTTTCAAGTTGGTTCACACGAGGCTGTAACAATGAAATTTCAAAATATTAAAAGAGATTATGCCCCACTGGAGAATGGGATCAGGACCACAGATAGTGTTCTCCTCAGTCCTCCTGGTTGGAGGCTGGGACTTGAGTAGAAGAGGGAGAATGGATCAGTTTAATGAATGGCTACATGGATGGTGTCACACTCAGGGTTTTGGGTACTATGATCTTGGATGCACCTTCAAGCTACCAGGTGTGTTGATGTTGGATGTGATGCAACTGACCAGGAAGGGCAAGAATGTTCTGGGGTGCAAGCTGACAGAATTGATCAGCAGAGCTTCAAACTAAATTCTGTGGGACAAGGGAGTGGATTTCTAAGTGACAGAGAAGGGCTGAGGGACTCTGTCACTTTAGGAAGTGGGAGGGGAAAAACTCAAATTTGTCCCAAAGGACTCCTTGAAGAATAAAATGCTGCCAAAATCTGGCTGAAGTGCCTTTGAACCAATGCACACAGCCTGGGAAATAGACAGGAGAAATTAGGAGCCATAGCACAATTAGAAAACTGACTTAGCTGATATCACAGAAACATAGTGAGATGAATTGCACAACTGGAGCATGACAACTGGGGACTACAAGCATTTCAAAAGAGATAGGTAGGGAAGGAGGAGTGGAGAAGTTGTCGTCTATGTTAAGAAACGGATAGACTGTAAAGAGCTGCCTCTGAGAAACAACTGTGAACAGGTTGAGATCTCTGTAAAAATAAGGGACCAGACCAACAAAAGACATCTGGTGGTCAGGGTCTACTACAGGCTACCTGATCAAGAGGCAGGAATGACTGAACGAGGACTTGCTGGTTAAATTGAGGGAAAAGATGTAAATATATAGGCAATGAAACAGGGATGTGTAGCCTGGAAAGAACACAGGGATGCTGTCAGTAAATGCAGAAGTGGGATCAAGAAAACCAAGGCAAAGATGGAATTAAACATGGCAAGGGATGCAAAAAAGAGCAAGAACGGATTTTACAGGCACATTGGTTATAAGAGACAGATGAAGTGTATGCAATTTGATATATGAAAAGGGAGAACAGGCAACAGCGGACATGGAGGAGGCTGAGGTATTCAACAAGTTCTTTGCCTCAGTCTTCACTGGCGGTCAGGCTTCCTGCAAGTCTCATGCCCATGAATTTTTTGGCAGGGGTTGGGGGAGCAAAGCCCCTGCACTGTAAGAAAAGAGCAAGTCAGAGATCACCTCATGAGGCTGAATGTGTACAAGTCTGTTGGGCTGGACTGCATGCATCCCATGGTCCTGAAGGAACTGGCTAATATGGTTGCCAGGCCCCTTCTCATCATATTTGAAAAGCCATGACTGTTAAGTGAAGTCCCAGTGACTGGAAAAAGGGAAACATCACTGTCATTTTTAAGAAAGAGAGAAATTAAAATCTGGAAACTACAGGCCAGTGAACCTCATGTCCATGCCTGGGCAGATCATGGAGCAGATTCTCCTGGAAGAGATGTTAAGACACATGTGAGATAAGGAGGTGATCTGAGACAGCCAACATGGCTTCACCAAGGGCAGATCATGCCTGACCAAACTGGTGGCCTTCTATAATGGAGCAACAGCAATGGGGACAAAGAGCAACTGATATCATCTACCCGGATTTCTTCAAGGCATTTGATGTGATCCCACACTACATCCTTATCTCTAAATTGGAGATGTGTGGGTTTGAAGGGTGGAATACACAGCTGATAAAGAACTGGTTTGATGATCATAGCCAGAGGCGGTCAGCTGCTTTATATCCTGGTGGAGGCTGTTGACAAGTGATATCCCCCAGGGGTCTGTCTTGGTTCTGGTGCTCTTCAACATCATTATCAATCACATAGACAGGACTGAGTGTACACTCAGCAAGTTTGCTGATGACACCAAGCTGTGTGTTGAAGCTGATACAATAGATGAAATGAATGCCATCCAAAGGAATCTGGACAGGCTCAGAAAGTGGGCCTATGAGAACCTAATGAGCTTCTACAAGGCAAGTGCAAGGTGCTGAAGTTGGGTTGCAACAATCCCAGGTATATGTATAGTCTGGGAGAAGAACTCATTGAGAGAAGCCTTGAAGGGAAGAACTTAGGGGTTCTAGTACGTGAAGAGCGATATGTGAGCCAGTGTGCTTGCAGCCAGTATCCTGGGCTGCATCAAAAGAGGTGTGGTCACCTCATGAGGACTCATCTGGAATAGTGTGTCCAAATGTGGGGCCCCCAGTACAAGAAAGATATGGAGCTGCTGAAGCAGGTCCAGGAAGGGCCATGAAGATGATCTGAGGGCTGGAGCACCTCACCTATGAAGACAGACTGAGGGAGCTGGGCTTGTTCAATCTGAAGAAGAGAAGGGTTGGGAGAGACATCACTGTGTCTTTTCAATACATAAAAGGAGCTTATAGTTAGGAAGGAGACTGACATTTTACATGGTCTTATACTGTGTTGGTTTATGGACATTCGGCCCAGTTCCGTGACAAAGGGGATGGGGGACCCATGGGCCCACGCCCCGGGAAAAGGGAAAAGGGGAAAAGGGTAAGGAGATGGCCCTGAGAGCAAAGAACAGCGGCAACAATCTGAGGAGAAACAAACTAATTTGCTAAATAAAATATTGGAATGCAAAACAATACACTATAATACAATATAATTACAATTTAAGCTGATAAATCCAATACAGAGAGAGAGAATGTCCCAAAATCAAGGTAGGCCTTACTCTACTACCGACGATAAGACGGCTGGAGAGCGAGGTGCTGCTATGATGAGAGACGGTGGAAAAAGGGACAAGGTCTTGTGATCTGCAAGTTTTTATACTGCGAGCTTTTATCTTTTCCCTCCAGCTGGAAAATGGTAACAGAGGAGCAAAGTACTGTGGGGAATGTAGTAGTCCTTCTCTTCTGAGAACCAGGTACATTCACTACATGATGTTATGATGTGGAGTACCAATAACCGAAATCATAAAACCACGACATACTGATAAGACAAGAGGGAACAATTTTAAACTAAAAGAGGGGAGATTTAGATTTAATGTGAAATGACAATTTTTCACTCAGAGGGTGGTAAGACACTTGAAAAGGTTGAGCAGAGAAGTTGTGAGTGTGCCCCATCCCTGGAGGTGTTCAAAGTCTGGCTGGATGGTAACCTGGACTTCCTAATCTAGCACTTGATTTAGTGTTTGTCAATCCTGCCCACAGCAGGGAATTAGAACTAGAGGCTCCCTTCCAACCTGAGCCATTCTGTGATTCTATGATATGATTCTGTTAATTACTTTCAATTTCATTTCTGTTTTACTTGCTGAGTTTACATAAGTAATCAAGTTATTTATGATTGAAAGAAATTCACAGTTGTTACTTATAAAATAAGATTTTCTTTTTTTCTGTGTAACATATTTTCTGTGGGCTATTACTTTCCCAAGGAATTTCCTGCAGTTATTTCAGGGTTATTACTTGGGGAAATCGAATTTCCAGAAACATCCTTTCTGTGAAAGTCAGTGGTGAAGACAGCATTGATTTATTTGGCAGCAACTGGGTGGATATTCTGTGCTTCTAATAATCTCAGTTAAGTCTGTAATTGGGAAACACTGAAACAAATGAAATTGCTCCTTACAAAATATGTGGTACTCCCCATGGTCTGATTTCCAAAGGTGATTTTGTACTGGAAGAATGCAAACATATGACCATAGCTGAGACTGCAATCAAGAAGTCACATCTATTTGCCTGATTACTGCTTCAGTGTAAATTTTGTGCAAACAATATTTTAACAAGCTCTTAATCTCTCGGAGTCATTAACTTGGATGTAAGTACAAATGTTCAGGACTCTTGTCTGTCAGTGTAAATCACTAACTGTTCCAGATGAAAACTTTATATTGTTAAATCCAGTGCAACAAATGTTCTAAAAGGAAGGTGAAATTAATCTTGAAACAAAATAGTAAATAGCTTTGTGCACATTCGTACATTTTGTTTTTCGTTGTGATTTCAAATAGTAATCCCCTAATTTCGCTTTGTAAAAGTAATAATTGCTTTGGTTTTGGTCTTGTTTTAGGTATTTTTCGCAGCTGGAGTGAAAACTAATTCCATATCTATGGCATACGGTATTTTGACATTTCTATAGGAAACTAGCTTTATGAAGTGCTGCAGTCACTCTGTTCATTTCTTATGAGATTTCACTGAGATCAGTGATAATTTGACCCCTGTGATGTAAGTAAGTCCCTTGGTCATCTCTTTTTCCCTTCTTTTTCTTTCTTTCTTTCTTTCTTTCTTTCTTTCTTTCTTTCTTTCTTTCTTTCTTTCTTTCTTTCTTTCTTTCTTTCTTTCTTTCTTTCTTTCTTTCTTTTCTTTTTTTAAGAGGAAAATATTATTTTCTTTCCTTAAAGCATGTTCAGAGATAAAAGAACTTCCATCATATTCAGAACTGCACTTCTAGAAACTGTGACTGATAATCTTTAAGGTACATTTTCTGGTAGTATCAACATAGTGTTTGTGAGAAATTAGTGTCAACTTTTAGGAAAAGAGATGCTAAAAAATAACTCCTTTTGCTTACATTAAAGACTGCTTCATTTATCCTGAGCGTTTTCAAAGATTAGGAAAACCAGTTACTCCCTGAGGTTTTCTGCTTATTCTGGGATCTCTGAAAGCACAACACAATGAAAGGAAATGTTCTCATGTCTCTAATAAATATTGAATTTATTGTTCTTATTATTGTAAGGAGAATGTTTTCATAAAATCATAATATAGCTAGCCACTAAAATGCATATGAAATGTTTTCTCCATCTGATTTCAAAATTAGAATTTTCTGTAAGCTGTTCTTTGTGTAATATTAACAAGACTACACAAGGATACAGAGCAGAGAAAATCATTCTTGTTCCATGCATATCTTGGAGAAAGAAGTAATTGAACTAACGGTAAGTATGAGATGCAGATTTCAGAGATTTTTGCACATCTAAATAAAATGTCTTCCAAAGTGACTAATGAACCATGCATACTCATTTGCAAGAGTATCAGCTGTGTTTCTTTAATGCCTATTATATTACTGAACAAGAGAGAATACACCTGTTAATAAACCTCACACTCAACAATTAATCTACACAGTCTTTCTCAGACTGTATTGATTATTTTGTATCCAGTTTCTAGAGAAATAAAGATCTATACTAGCTGTGAAAGACATAAAAACTAGTACATTTTCCTATTCTACTCTGAGTGAATTTGATGGTATTTTTCTTCTTAGAACACATAAAAATCTAGAGGGAGACATTCTTATTTCTCTAGAGGACAAGCATCCTGACAGCAGTTTTGTTTATGCTGCTCTTCCTAAGGCCATGGCTTTGGAAAGGAGTTCTGTCTACTTTGGAAAGTAAGAAGAATTTTGCACTTTAGGCTTGCTATTTCTTTTGCCTCTGGAGCAGTTGGAGACTGGGAGTCCAAATGATTTCATCACTGACTGTAAGTGGCCATCCTCTACAGTTGCATTCTAATGTTGTCCTCCAGCATTGTGGTGGCATCCAGACTGGCTTCTTCAAACAAGGAGGCCATGACAGTTCAGCTCTCTAGTAAGGCATGCTGCAAGCAGCTATTTACTTTGTTGGCAGAGCCTTCTCTACTATCTGTCATGTGTGGATGGATCCTTTCCACAAATTCCAATTGCAGTAGGTAAAGAAGATCTTAAGTTATCATTATTTTTCCATCATCAGAAAGTAAAATATGGGATAAAGTTTAATTATTAGCACAGGTATTTATTACCAGTTGGAAATACTGAATTACTTCTAATCAGTGTTTTAAATTTAATCATAAAGAAGTATGCAGTTTTACAATCCTCTCTTTCCTTGGGAACAGTTTTGTACCTCCTTTTACTTGGATGTACCATTTTTTTTTCTCATGGGTATCACATCAGTTTTAAGAAAGGCAATAATTAAAAAAGCAAAAACATTGCAATAAAAAAAGCATAGCTTCTTTTCCACACCAAGAATGACTGGAAACCTGAAAACAAAATAGAAACATTCTCATTCAGATTGTGTAAACCCCTAAAAGAAGCCTCAGGGAGAACAGTGTCTAGTCGCTGCCCATCATGCACAGGGTGGGCAAAACATCCATTGTGTGCTGTAGCAGCCAGAGCAGTAGCTCACACACCAGGGCACTAAGGTTTTGCCACTTCAGAAGCGAGGGGCACTCATTCCAACTGACCCTCAAAGCAGAATGGTCAGCACTCAATGCTGAGCTAAAGCTGCAGCTCTGGAAGGGGGGTATGCAACTACCTACCCCAGTCAAGACCAGCACCTTCACTCAGACAGAGCTTCTAAAGGAATATGCATTTGTGCAGACCCTGGTCTGTGGGAATTGTCTGGACCTTTCTCCTGGAGCAGAGGTGTCTCGCTCCAATTTATAGGAGGGAGAGGGGGTTCTTTTAATATATGTATACCCAATGGTGAGATTAAGACAAAACGGGTCAAATGTTAGCCCGACCAGTTTATTACAAATCCTAGTTGCTTAGGGAGATGGGGAAGGGAAGGCGGGCAATAGAAAAGAGATAGGAAATAAAAGCAAGGAGTCTTTGTGGAAAGCAAGAGACATAGTCAACACCATGGGTCCAGGTTTGCTCATGGTTCAGATGTTGATCTTCAGTAGTGATGGGTCGTCAGGGGGTGTTGCTCGGTAGACGACTGCTTTGTTTGACAACCGCTTCACAGCGGTTGACAAACACTTCCAACAGCAGTACGAACTTATTTATAAGTCCAAAGTGGTCGAGTCAGCTCTCTTTGGAATGACAGCTTCTGGCTTTGGGATCTCAGCAGAAACTCCTCTGTTCCCATCTTCCAGGCCTTGCCAGCAGATAAGGGAGAGCAAGGAGGTGCCCACCTGCATCCTGTTTTTCACAGGATATGATGGTATCATTCCCCAGTCTCCCATACCAAGCTGGAGTTATTTGGTCATAGGCCAGATCTTCTGCCAGTAAACACTCTTAAGCACTCTCATCTGGAGGCAAACAGCTCTGAAGGAAATGTTTTCAGATGTTCACAAGGTGATGTTGATTGCCACACGTCGACACCCACCATTTGAGCCAGAAAAAAGAAGGGTTCAGGCAAGAGGTGAGTGACAAACTCACCTGTGTAAGATGTGCTCAGGTAGAGGACCTTCTGCAACAGTTGACTGACCTGCAGTAGACAGTCAAAAGGCTGTGTAAGATCAGAAGCAGAGACAGAGAGAGTATGTCTGAATCTGTGCTGAATCTGCGCTGAATCCACAGTCTGGGCCCAAACAGCCCCAAACTCCCTCACTGGCAAAACCAGTTGGAGGGGAAGAAAATAGTGATGAGAAATGGTAAATTGCCACTAGAAGAACTAACAGGAGGAAAAAGCCTGCCTCAAAGCCTGAGGTGCTTCTGCAGAACCACTTCACAATTCTCCAGGCTGAGAAGGAAACGAAAACACTTTGATCCTCAAATCACTGCACTTTGAGGCTGACAAGGGTAATGGATGCCCTGGGCCTGGAAGAGGATTACAGACCAGTAAGACAGCAGCTAAGGTTCAGGATAAGGCAACTCTAATTTGTAAATCAGCCTCAATGGCAGCCCATCTCAAATGCCTGTACACCAGTGGATGGAACATGGGGAACAAGCAGGAGGAGTTGCAGTTCTCTGCATGCCTACAGGGCTATGATGTCGTTGGCATCACTGATACATGGTGGGATGACTCTCATGGTTGGAATGTAGGAATAGATGGGTATAAACTCTTTAGGAAAGACAGAAAAGGGAGGAGGGGAGGGGGTTGTCTTGACCCATTCAGTGGGTTTCAAGGAAGGTGAATCTTCTATCTCCTGAGTCATCCCTCCCCTAGTCAGCAAGGGGTCACTACTGTGATGAAGTCATCCAAAACTCAGAGAAATAATACACATCAATTTATTGAGAGCTTTCTTAGCAACTAACAACTACTTGGAGGTAAAATTGGCTAATTGGCTAATTACAATTAATAAGTGTTATAAGCAAGACAATTTTAGACAACGGTTACTACAAAGAGTAAAAAAGAATGTAAAGAGAAAAGATAGAAAATGGGGAAAGAGAGACAGACGTATAAACACTGCAAAGCAAAGCGGTTCACCACTTCTAGATCCAGTGATGGCTTGGTGTCAAGTGCTGATCTTCCTGAAGTCTCACATGTTAAATTATCCGTCTTTCTGCATCACCGTCTTTGTGCATCATTGCTGCCAGGTAGCTATAGAGGCTGAGTGGATATGATTACAAAATTTACTTCCTGCCTTTTATGCCCAGCTGGTGCTGGAAGTGTGTTTGTGCACTGCAGTCTGAACTCTTTACATTATGCAAAGAAATGGTGTTGAACAGCTGAACTTCTGTTGCTCTGTCTCATGTTTGAGTGGCTTGCATTCATTGCTGGGAGAAATTGAACAGAGACATTTAAACTGTTTGCATGTTTCTTCATGTTCTAATTTCCTGCCTCAGATACTTTTTCTTGCCACATGCCCTTCTCTGAAATAGTGTCCAAACCCTGGAGTGCAGCTATAGCAGACATGGTTTACTATCCCAACAGCTGGCTGTCAAATTCTCTTGCTATACAGTCCCTGTTTCTTTTCCCGCAGGCAATCTGCATTTGCACCCAAGAAAAATGGTGCAGGTCAGAAAAATCACAGATCTGAAAGATTCATAATGGGATGTAGATTCTTTTCTTGGAACATTTTATTTATTTAGTTAGGATGTTGTGTGGAATGGGATCACTGCTATGTATTCTATCATATACTGTATATTTGTCATATGGAATCAATTTGTCAATGAAGAATTTGCGTATGCATCCTCAATCTCTTTTAATAGGCAAGCTGAAGCTAAACTTCTGCTATCTGAACAAAAATTGGAAAGTCATTGATTGTTTAGTGTTGTGAAATTCTTACTCTGATGTGCAAACAGGTGTATGCCTGAATCCACAATTTGCAGTTTTAACTAAGCAATTTGGACAGTAGCCTCATATGGAATTCATTCATTTCTAATTCTAACTCATTAGGACATAAAATGAAATGTGCTTTTCCACAGGATGTTACTAAAAAGCCTGATTCTAAATGTGCACCTCATCATAGAGAATCTGTAATCACTAGTGTTGCACAATATTTTGCATATGAAAAGCTATATAAATTAAGTTACTCCCTTTATTAAATTTGGTTTAAAGGTTAATTATAGCTATTACAGAAATGCTGCTGATTTGGGCAGAACCACACAAAAATAGAGTCTGCTGTGGTATTTACTCTTCTTTGTTCAGCTTTTAGATCAAGTTCTTAAATATTGTTCAGAAAAACAGCTGATATGCAAATACCTTTAAATGAAAAATGTTCAGGAATTAAATGCATTATTTGAAGTGTTATGATACCAGTGTGAAGATCTTTGAATCTTTACTCCTTATTTAAATGCAGTTCCCAGTCACAGGGCAATTCTTCAATACAGCAAATTATACCAGCAGCTTGTGCATGTCTTTGCAACTGTCAGGCTAAGCTGGAATAGTAACTGGTTTCTTTAGCAAAACCTAGAAAGCGTGGTACAAAAGCAGAGAATTCACTGCATCCAACAATCTGAGCAAAGAACTGAGCTAAGCAGCAGAGAATGACAATAAAATCGTAACTCTCATTCTCCACAAATAATTAGACAATTAAGCCTAAACCAAAAAGAAACATCTATTTCTACTTGATTGTAAACCCTCTCCTAAAGCTGGGGTTGACCATATAAAATTTGAAAAATAAATATAAAGATCCTCTCCATTGAAACAAATGACTTTGATATTCAACGATGTACATTCTAAAATTTCTTCATTGCCTGGAGTAGAGATCAAATCCCATTAACTGTTACTAGGTACTTTGTGTTTGTGCTACTTTTTGTCTCCTGAGAAGTTACTCTATTTCATAATAACATTTTATGGAGCTGGATTTTTATAGCTAGGTAGGTGAGTGTAGTAAAAATAGATTACCTCTTCTGTTTCTCCCTAACACTTATCCTGGGAATGTCTCATTATCTTTGAGAAATGAAATGGCCTTAGCTGAAGAAATAGAGAAACACAAATTCAGTGGTATTGTGTAATTCAGGCACTGTTCAAGGGTGTGAAAATTTCTACAAGATCCTGATCCAAATCAGGATGAGTGGAGCATCAGATTCATGCTCTGATCTACTGGATATGCCAGAGAGTACTTCCTTCCAAAAGACTTGCCAATCACTGCCTTTTATTCAAGATTATTTTAATAAGTAAAGTTATTAAAATGGCTAGTAGGTGATTCTCCTAGATTTCAGGAATCTCTTGATTTACTTGTTTTGCTTTCTAACTCCCTTGGGTGCCTATCTATGTCTTCAGGTACCAGAATGTCTTTAAAATACATGATCTTGAACCCCTGGGTGTAGTAGTGAAATGCGTGCTATATGTCTTTTCCCTCTTATTTGATTCAAATTTCTTTCATTCTTCTCCTCATACAGACATTGCATTACTGTATATTATTTACATGAAAATTGCTATGTCTTGACACTAAAGTTAATGAAAAATATGATGTATCTGAAGAATAACTTTTGCTTTACTTCAAGTTGACAAAAATTCTTATTCTTTTTCCTAATATGCTGTTTCAATTAAAGTTTACTGCTTCAGGTTTGAATATCAACAGATTGAGGGACAAATATGTGTACTAAGTAGATTTCCATCAATGTGTCTGTCTTGGTTGTTAGTACCTGAATGATGCAAGTCAATTTCAAGCATCAATGAAGGACAGCAGATCTTGGCTAAGGCATCCATTTAGCACTTATATGAATAGTGTGTAGTATATGCTACAAGCATACTGGGATAATTCTGAAGCTGTGGGTACTGATACAACTTTTTACATTAACTTATGAACCCTCTGGATTATCAATTTACCTTATATTACATGACTTTACCCCATCTCTAGCATCTTCTGTCCTGATCTTGTATGGAATCTTTAGGTATCATCATTTATGCAAATAATGTGTGATCATATCAATAAAACATATAAGTATTTATAGTCTAGTCAGGCTTAAAACTTGTTTCTAAAATAAAAAGCACATACTGGAAGGACAAAATAATCATTGCCTCTTTTTTTTTTTTTCCCTGTTGGTCATAATAACTTGTTTTTCTTGTTCTTTATTGCCCTGCCATTATGCTAAATTCCTTCTCTCCAGATGTCTTGCTACATTGCTACAGAAATTGAGAGATCCTGGCAAGTGAATTTTGTTGCTTCACATCAGTATTTACTATGTCAGAAGGTTAGTTTCTTGCTAAGCTATGAAATAATCTGTTTTATTCAAGTACTCTTCTCTACACAACTCCTCACAAACACTTACAGGAACATTTTAACTGCTATAAAGATGAAGGATATTTGGAGACAAAAAGTCTTCTCAGTCATTTCATCTTTTCTTGATCTGATTTGCTGCTATAAATACTGAATAACATTGAATGGCTTCTGAGCAAAATACTCAAGCAGAAGCTTTCACAGGCACGAGGTGGATCATAACAAGCTGTAATTACTTATTACAGAGTGATGGCTGCTACTTAGTCTGTCCTTTTGATTATTGTCACAGACATGCCACCTAGAAGTAAACTGTAAAGCCAGTAGACTTTTCTTTTCCAATGTAGCCTAAGTACAAGTGGTTTGTTTGTGTCCCAGCTTCTGGTGATGTAACATAAAATACTTGCACTCAGTACCTTGCCTAGCTTTTAGCACCTCTATGTTCAATCCTTTATTTCATACCGTGAAGCTCTGATTCAGAGATATATCTATGTACCTTGATGTACCACCATGGGACATATTGGCCACCAAGTAGAGAGCATCACTGTTTTGTTTAGTGTCTTGAAATAGTGAATGAGCTGGACAATATGTGTGCTCAGATTGCTTGACGGTGGCTGGCTGTGGGAAGCAGGTAGTTTTTACATTGCAAGCAGTAACTTTGGAGGCCTTGCTGTCTGTATGCACATCTCTATTGCATCAATAGTCCTATCTCTACGAGTTCTATGAATTCAATAATAGTTTCCATAGAAAGCAAGATCATTTAATATGCTAAGCACAAAGATCACAGCACTTACTTAATTTCTGAAGGCTTGGAAGCAGGCAGAATGAAAAGTCTTGATTAGTCTTGTATACTGGCAGAGAAGATCTGGTCTGTTGGCAGTTTTTTTTTTTTTTAATTTGTAGAGGAATAATTAGCTCTCTTAATTAGCAATAGATCCTATTAAAAAGATCGGTTGCACAGAAGTCATTAGGCCAAGGAGGGAGCTTGTATATTGTCTACTACTGTAAGTTAAACAAGTTAAACCAGCAGAGGGTACTAACGGCTTTCACTGGTGACTCTTCTGCTTAAGTAAATTTTAATGTATTCAGTGCTGAAATGTATGTTTGAAAACAGCAATATTCTGTTGCTTGTAAACAACAATGCAAGTTTATCATCCAGTCTGCATTTTCACTGTCTGTATTTAATGTCTGTCTCTTCAGTGGATATTTCAGTTCACAGGCAGGAGTTCATCTTGAGAGCTGTACAGGGCAATGCGTGAGTCATCTCACTGGCAAGGGGACACTGCAGGACTGCAGTCTGCAGAAACATATAACAAAAGGTGAAAATGGCAGAGAGGGTGATGTAACACATGGGTGCATGGTCCAGTTCTCCAGCAAGTCCAGGCTGGTGGCAGGACTCCACCAGCACTGTGGGCCATGCTTTGTCATGAAGGAAGCTTGGCCCTGGCTTGGAGTTTCCTGGGTGAGCTGCTCCAGTCATTGCAGCCTGATTGCTAGGGCCCATTATCTTGCAGCTCAAGGCCCTTCTTGATGTTAAAGACTGAGATTGAGTCATGCCTGTCCAGGGATGATGAGCAGCTACATACCTCGGAGGTACTTCTGGCCAGGGTATATTATCCAACTACTTTTTTTGGAGCTCCCTCTGGCCTGGCATCCATGCTATGTTCATATTATTATTATTATTATTATTATTATTATTATTATTATTATTATTATTATTATTATTATTATCTTCAATTTATTCTATCTTTCATGTTTAGATGCTATGTATGCCTCTCCCCAGACGTAATGAAGACTAAGCTGCAAGAGGCAATTTAGAGAAAGGAAACCTTAGTAAATAAACAAAATATTGTTAGTGAAGCAACAAAGCTGCTGCTCACTTAGTGAGGTCTCGCATCACTGTGGGCAAAACCTGTCAGTCCCTGATGTCAGCACAGCCAGCAGCTGAATCTGGCTTCTCACAGTCAGCAATGCACAAAGCTGTGATGTCAGTGATTCAGGGTTTTTTTTTTTTTTTTTTTTTTTTTTTTCATTCAGTAGGAATGAAAAAAAAATCAGGTTTTTTCTCAGTAGGAAAAATTTATAAGGACATATGTTTTAAATCCAGAACCTGGACTGATGGCACACAGAAAGTGATATGGTAGATGATGGCCTCCAATTTAGAGGGAGAAGGATCTCTTTCTTACCTATGTCTCTGAGACTGCACCTCGACCTTTTAGGTAATTTTCTATTCATGCTTGCTGGTAGGGAACAAGCAGAGTTTGTCTCCCTCTGTTTTACTTGGCAGTGGCTGAAACATGACATGTTTGTGTACAGGCTCTGTATACCTCTGTCCTTTCAGAGGGATGACTGTTCCTGTCAGTATTAGCAGAGATGGCAAGGGGCATTTCTAAATACATGCAAGATCCTCTGAAGTAATAAAGAAACTTAGAAAAACCAGAGGTACTCCTAAGATTATGCAGATTGTTTCCAAAATTACCTTAAATTATGAAATGCCCCGCCACTACTCCTGGCTCCACCCCCACTGCCCCAGAGCACCACTGCCATAAGGACTGCAATGGCACCTGGCAGCTGCTCCTTGACAGGGGCTACCCCTCACCCCACTGAGGTGGTTCCTTGCTTTGGCATGGGATGAAAAGCAGGGAATCATCCTGCTGAGAAGGACTTAGGAGTTCTGGCTGACAAAAAACTTGACGTGAGCAACCAGTGTGTGCCTGCAGCCCAGAAGGCCAGGAGTATCCTGGGTTCCATTAGAAGAGGGATGGCCAGAAGGGCGAGGGAAGTGATTGTCCCCATCTATTCTTCCCTCTTGAGGTCCCAGCTGGAGTAGTGCATCCAAGTCTGGAGTCTCCAACACAGGAAAGATGTGAGCTTTGGAGAGGATCCAGAGGAGGGCCACGAAGATGATTCAAGGTCTGGACCTCTCCTATGAAAACAGGCTGAAGGAATGGGGCTTGTTCAGCCTGGAAAAAAAGAAGGCTGCAGGGCAACCTCATTGCGCCCTTCCAATATTTAAAGGGAGTTTATAAACATGATGGAAATCAACTTTTTACATGGGCAGATAGTGATTGGACAAGGGAGAATGCTTTTAAACTAAAGGAGGGAAGATTTAAATTAGATGTTGGAGTAAGTTTTTTACTGAGAGAGTGATGTGGTGCTGCAACAGGTTTCCCAGAGGGGTTGTGGATGCCCCACCCCTGGAGGTGTTTAAGTTCAGGTTGGATGGGGCCCTGGGCAATCTGATCTAGTACTTGAGCTAGCAGCTGGCAATCCTGCCTATGGCATGGGGACTGGAACTTGATGATCCTTGAGATACCTTCCAACCCAAGCCATTCTATGAGTCTATGATTCTGTGATTGATTGTATGATTCTGTGAAATCTATAGCCTTTAATTAAGCGTCTACAAACATTTGGGAATATTGCCTTGGATAAAAGTTTTTAGAAGCTCCTATTTTTGAAGCTTTTAATATTTCCATTGCGAAGAATTTTTGTTTAGTTACAAGACTTATTAGTGTCACTTGTGATAGTCAAAATATATAAAAGCTTCAGGTCAAAACATAAGCAAAGAACACCATATTTTTGATGGAAACCTTATTTTCTTCTTTACTGCAATCATTCTATCAGCCAGTTGTGCAAGAAAGTTCAAGATATATTTATTCAACATATTTAATCCAGTAATGGCCTAGTTGTAGTCGTATAAAGAAATCCTCAGTCATGCATATAAATACATGTATTTGCAAATCAAACCTGAGAAGTTTTACAGTGCCTACAAATGAGGCAGATTTGTTAGTCCAAATCATCAAATCTTGCTGCAGCATTATTGATTTTTTATATATTCATAGAATCATAGAATGGCTTAAGTTTGAAGGGAACTTAAAGATCATCTAGTTCCAGCTCTCTGCTGTGGACAGGGTGGCCACTCCCTGAATCAGGCTGCCAAGGGCACCAATTTCCCCTTGTCCTATCACTATGAAAGTGTGTAAAAAGTTGGTCCCCCTCCTGTTTATAAGCACCCTTCAAGTACTAGAAGGCTGCAGTGAAGTCTCTCTGGAGTCTTCTCTTCCGCATGCTGAACAAGCCCATCTCCCTCAACCTTTCTTCAATGGAGAGCGTCTTCAGCTCTCTGATCATCTCTGTAGCCCTCCTCTGGACCCACTCCAACAGTTGTACATGCTTCCTGTGCTCCAAAATCTTCACAGACACAGAGTGATGCTCACCAACCTGTAGTTCCCCAGGTCTTCCTTTCTCCCTTTCTTAAAAATGGGAGTAATGTTTCCCTTTTTCAAGTTGCCAGGGACAGTCATGACTATTTTATGACAAAAAAAATTGTTTCCTACTTTGAAAAACCGCTATTCAGACATGCAAAATTAGGTAATGCAGGAAATAGTCTAGAAGTTATTGTCATAGAATCATAGAATCATAGAATCATTGAATGGCCTGGGTTGAGAAGGACCTCAAAGATCATTGAGTTTTGACCCCCCTGCTGAGTGCAGACTTGCCAACCACTAGACCAGGCTGCCCAGAGACATGTCCAGCCTGGCCTTGAATACCTCCAGGGAAAGGGCATCCACAACCTCCCTGGGCAACCTGTTCCAGTGCGTCACCACCCTCTGTGTGAAAAACTTCCTCCTAATATCTATCCTAAACCTCCCCTGTCTCAGTTTAAAACCATTCTCCCTTGTCCTATCGCTATCCATCCTTGTGAACAATCGTTTCCCCTCCTTTTTATACTCTCCCTTCAAGTATTGAAAGGCCACAATGAGGTCTCCCGGGAGCCTTCTCTTCTCCATACTAAACAAGCCCAGTTAAAAATATAATTTATTTCTGATATTCATTCTGGTTAGGAGACATAGCGGGATTTTTCAAGAACTTCAGATTTAGTTTTCAGTTTTCCCTCCAGATGCACGTCTGCTCTCAACACATAATAACTCCCTTGGGGCAATGCTTCTATCTTATTATTTTTTTTTTAATCTTACAGTTTAGAGAAATATTTACTAGTCAGTGTGGACTAGCCCACAGAAAGCTAGATTCACTGATGCTTTTGCAGAGTGCAAATTTTACCTTCAGATGTCAGTGGGAGAACATATGTCCATAGGATTTAAAGTTCAGAAAGGAAAGGCAAAGTAGATGGCAACTTTAACCTTTATCAAGTACTCCACATCTTTCTCAGATAATGCGGTGAATCATTTCATCTCGCATCTCTGAGCTAATGCCTCTTTTATGAGATGGCTCTCATGGGAATGCATTGACCTACCTTTTTCATGAAAAACAGTTTCTTTTTCCCAGAAGGGAGAACAGAGCAGCAAGCCATGGATCTTCAGCTTAATTGCTGTGGTAAAGATAGTGCGCTAACTGAAGTGTTATGCCCACATGAGCATATGTAAAGTTAGATCAAACAAATTTGCTAAAGGTGAGCATCTCAATTGACAAGAGAGATCAGACTGGATTTTTGTATCTACAGTGCACAACGACCATTATTTTTTCCAGAAGAATAGAAGTGTTAATTGCCATGATGCCTGTTTCAGGAAGGATGAAATGCTATGTTTTGGTTCTAGGAGAAAAACAATGTTGATAACACACTGATGTTTATAACTGCTGCTAAGCAGTGTTGTACAGAGCCAAGACCATTCTCATTAAAGGACCTGAGGATTTGGGAGGGAACAGAATTAGGATAGCTGACTTAAACTGTCCAAAGGGATATTCCATACCTTATGATATCATGGGGAAGGAGTCTTGAAGGATTTGGTTGTTCATCTGGCTCTCTTCTACTGCTTTTGGGGCTAGCTGGGTATTGGTTGAGGGGTGGTGAACACTTGCTTTTACATCACTTGCTATATGCATTTATACGTATGTATTTTTTACATAATTATTATCCTTTTCTTCTTCTCAATCTTAGTAATTAGTTTTGACTTAACCCATGAGTTCTTTTTTTTTTCTTCTTTTTTTTTTTTTTAACTTATTCTCTTCCCCATCCTGCTGGGAAGGGGGGAGTGAGCAAATAACTGTGTGATGCTCAGCCACTTGCCGGGTTAAACTACAACACTGCTTATGAGAGTATATTAGCCACTACATATCTTCTAGGGAATCGGTGGCTGAAAATCCCACCAGCACAGTCTGTGATGAGCATTTGCACTGAAGGAACAAGATCACTTCCTCTTTTCCTTGCCTTGATTTTTGCCTGTAGGCATTTTGGAACACATTTTGGAATCCCAGAAAAAGATGGATTACACCTCAGAGTGGAGACATTTTAGTGCAGACTAACATTTAATGAAAGAAGAGTAATACAAATGATGACTATGCAGTATGCAAAACCTTGACCTCCTTGGTGGCTCTGATGTGGCTGATGTATTGTGTGCTTCCTTTGGGTAAACATAGAGTTCTGGCTTGAGCAGAATTAACAGTTAGCATTCTCATACTTGCCTAGGGCAGGATATTAGACATCCTCACAGATTATTGAATTCCTAGAGAATCATGAGATTATTCTACATTATAGTTTTAATCTTCTTGTTGGTTATGGAGGTGATTCCATTATTTCATTTAAAATTAGCCAATTTTCCAAGGATTCATCTGTTCTTTCAAGTTTTCCTGAAGTTCATTAGAAAAAAAACTTCACTAGTGGTATTTCTGTTTCTCATTCAAAGTCATAATACAGACCCTGGTAACCTGGAGGAAGTTGTCTTGTGGAATAGTTTCTCTTGCAGCATTATATTCCTCAATTTAGAATACATGCATTAAGAAAACAAAGTAAGAACTTTTTAGCTGATTAATTTTTTTATTACTGTGATTTTTTTCTTTGTGGAAACAGAAATTTCGGATACTTCATCAAGTGTTTATCTTGTACTGCATCTGTTAAAAAAGTGTAAAGAAGTAGGAAATATGCCAGGGAGGCTGATGTCATAAATTAAGAGAACAAAGCAGATAACATTTTAGGATGAAATTACTAACAAGTCTGACATCTACAGAAGTAACAGACACTACACTGTCTTGTTCTCACTTGGTTAAATATTCAGTATAAAGACTTACACTGCTTACACCAAGAATACAGAATTAATATGGAATATCTTCTCCCTAAAATGATGTTACAAGTGAAATTATAATGTTAGTAGTTCCCAATCCCATGTTTACTATGCACTACAAAACTGCAAAACAACAGTAGGATCGTGTTTGCACCTTTAGCAAGATTCCTGTGTTACAATAGTGTCAGTATGTCAAAATGAAAAAGTGTTAGGGGATTAATTCTATTCAACATAGCAGAAATTTCTTTCTTTACTCCTGAGGGAGAGTGCTTTCCAAATACCTCTCCCTATATCTGCACTCTGTGGGGAAATAGGATTTATCTCAGGATATACAGCAAGGTTGCATTTTGCACCACCTCTTACTTTGCCCTGTCATGGTTTTATGATTTTCCGTTATTGGTATTCCACATCATAACATCATGTAGTGTATGTACCTGGTTCTCAGAAGAGGACTACTACATTCCCCAGGGGACTTTGTGACCCTGTTACAGTTTTCCGGACAGAGAGAAAGATAAGAACTCGCAGATCACGAGACCTCGCTCTCTTTCTGCCCGTCTCTCGTCCTGGCAGCATCTTGCTCCCCAGCTGTCATATCGTCAGTAGTAGAGTAAGGCCTACCTTGATTTTTGGACATTCTTTCTCTCTGTATTGGATTTATCAGCTTAAATTGTAATTATATTGTATTATAGTGTGTTGTTTTGCATTCTGATATCTTGTTTAGTAAATTAGTTTTTTCTCCTCAGATTGTTGCCGCTGTTCTTTGCTCTCAGGCCCATTTCCTTACCCTTTTTTCCCTTTTCCCTTTCCCAGGGCATGGGTCCTTGGGTCCCCCGTACCATTTGTCACGGAACCGGGCTGAATGCCCATAAACCGTTGACATGCCCTTATCAGAATACCTGTCTTGTCTGTATTTGAGGTGTTAAGTTACTGGACCAAGCTAAAAATCAAGTGCAGCATGTCAGGATTTTTATGCTTTCAATCCTGCACACACTGGAAAAGAAAGATGAATGGAACTAGTTTTTCTTGCTCTATCCAATAATTCTTTTCTTTCTTCTTCCTTTTTCTTTCTTTCTTTTTTAATATGAACAAATCTATATATAATTTGATGATAATCTGCTTTCCTAAGGAGATATTTCAAATCAGCGTCAAAATCAGATCAAATAAATAAAGTGCCAAATGGTATTTTGAAATCCTCCTTCAACTATCTCAAAGATTTGTCTAGATATTTTTATAGGAATTCACCGCTTCTGTAAATGTTACTGTTCATTTGATCATGAAAATAATGAAATCTTTTGGTCAACCATGAAACTTGTTAGCCAAAGCTAGGACAAATCTTTGCTGAGAACTATATTACAAGACCATTTGCTGTTTGAGATTCCAAATGCAGCTGAAGTGAGTAGGCACTGAATAAATATACTCAACTATTGTTGAAAACCACAATGATGGCATTTAGTCTGCAGTTAAAATGAGCTCAGATCCTGTGCATATATTACAATAGTTAATATATTACAATAGTCAGACTCCATTTTCTTTAATTCCAAGTGTGGGTTGTGCAAACCTGGAGGTGAAGAAAATGTTTAGAAATGAGAGCAAAGACAAGGTTCATATGCAGAGATATTTGGGATTCAGAATCACAAACCCTGAGAATAATGCCAATGCTGAGAGAACATTTGTGAGTAATGAAATACTTTGACAGTCTCAAACTTAATACTTTTTGAAGTCTTTTCTTAAATAAGTAATGTTTAAACCTATTCATCTGTAAGATTTGTAAACTCTGAATTTCCTTTTGCACTCAGAATTTTTACGGTATAGAAATTTTCCAGAACATACTGTAAGTGGCATACTGCAAGTGGCTAGGTTGTGGTGGACATCTTGGGTGTGTCATTAGAGCAATATGGCTGGCAATGAGGGAATAATTAGTGCTGAATTAGCAGTGTAAAATACTACAGTAGGGATGCTACGACAATTTACAGGTGGAGCACCTAGAAAGAAATTTGTACTAAATAGAATAGACTGCTATGAAAAATGGTAAGAAGGATATAATACTGTGGTCATATTCAAAGTTATATGAAAAAATGGAATGGGGGAATGTAGGAAGGGGGACAGGGAGGGAGCAAGGAAGGGACAAGAAGTCCAACACAATTAAAAATTCAGAGAGAATATAAGCCTTGGAGAGAGTTTGAGTCAGGGTTCATCCTGTCACACTGGCTGTTATTGAGCACTATCTGTATACAGTCTTCAGTGACAAATGGGTCTTCAGTGGGTCTTGTCTTTATGTGTCTCAGCTTGACCCTGATTCTTTGGAATTGCGTAGAAGAAGAATGTTTGCAAACATTGTGTACATCAAAGGGAAAAAACAGTTGTAAGAAAAATTGTAACCTTTGGAGAACACGTACTATTTTGGAACACGCTGTCACAAGTTGAAAGACAGTTTATGCTGTGGATATTGAGAATAGACATTGCAATACTTTCACAAAATGTAAGACACATGTTTATAAGGTATGTGATATACACTGCATATATTCTGTTGAGACTAAATGTTAAAAAAATGTATGCAGAATTTTGTAATGAAGAAGTCAAGTATGAGGATTTGATCAGATGATAATTTAATTACACTACTTCTGTGTATTAATTATTTGTATTATTTACTGACATTGTTCTCATTATGTTCTTCAGCAGATTTTGGTAGTATAACTTTTCAGATAACTATAAACTCATAATGAAATTTTCCATTGGTAGTACAACTTAATTTATACAGTAATTCAAATCCAGTGCCAACTGCCTGGCTGAAAACTCTGTGGTGGTGATGTTGCAGATGGCCCCTCAAAAGTTTATGGCAGGGTAACAAATTCCAATATATCCATTTTCCAACAAATAGCTGATCATTTAAGAAGGCATCAGTTCTACCTGAGTTGTGAAAACAGAGTTCCTTGCTGGAGGAAGATGTCTGGTATCCCTCTTCACTGTTTTAGAAACCCATTTTAAAACAGCATTAAATTGTCTGCAGAAGAAGAATTATTTTTTCTTTTTTTCTTTTTCTTTTTTAACAGACTATAGCCATGAATGTGGACTAGATATTTAGAACCACAGACTGAAATTTAGCATTAAAATCGGTCTTATCTCAGAGTAGGGAATTTAAAAGGAGGTTTAAGAATTGGGGGTGATCACTAATTTATTCACTCTTTTCTTTGGTAGATGAATCTCAGTAGAAAATAGAATTGTTCCCTGTTTGTGATAAAAATAGCTATCTTATACAATATACTGATTTGGTGGGTAGTTTGAGTAAACAATTTGTTTTCAGCAGGCAGTGCATCATTCCTTAAGTTCAATACATGAACTAAGGTAATTAACCATCTTACAGTTAAAATAAACCTGATAAAAACATATGTATCAGAACATTTATTCTGCTTTTGTCGGTTAAGAATCTTTTGCCTAAATGACTTTAATGCATTACAAGACCTTATTGTGTACAGTAGCATTCAGCGCAGCATGGAAGGTGCATTAAAACTCCAGAGGGAAATACAGACTACTTAAGATAACAGTGGAAAGAACTGCATATTATGCGATATCAGAAATAATGTGTTGCCTTGCAATTATAGTGTGCATCCTATTATGTTCTTAAAGGGCAGAAATAATTTCATACTGTACAGCTAAGCATTATGTAACTTCGCATTTGGAATGGATCTGATAGACATGTTTTTTTTTAATTTATTATTGTTTTGCCAACAGGAATTGTCTTAAAGTAAGCAGGCCAATTATGATTTTCCTCTTCTCCAATCATGTGAGATGATGTGTTCTTGTGTAGGTTGCAGGAGTCTTTGTCCACTTCTAGTTAAAAACTCTTGCCTTCCTTTTTATTTCTTCTGACTCCAATTTTTATTTTTTCACCCTTAGTTAATTTCTCATCCCTTCTTGAAGGAATTGTCATGTTGTCCTGGCTGGAGATGGCAACTGGAGAGAAGTAGAATGCATATATTTGTTAAGGGAATGTTAATGGGTCTGGGAAGAGGCTGAGATGAGGAATGACAGATCTTGAAGAATTCATTTTCTGTGCAAAGTAAATTAAAGCTTGAAACAAGTAGTCATCTTTCAAACTCTTTTTCCATACCATTTTACTGAGACTGAGAAAATAAGTGGAAGTTCACAACCTCAGGTGCTTTTCCACATGTTAGTCTTCAACTGTGAGGGCTGCTCTTAAAGTACTGCCTCTTATTTTATTTTATTTTATTTTATTTTATTTTATTTTATTTTATTTTATTTTATTTTATTTTATTTTATTTGCCCAGCAGGTCAGAGGTGGATTTTGGTGGCATGGAAGTCGAAGCTGAACCTTACAGCCAATATTCCATTACAGTTTGTTGCTGTGTGACAGATGGCAGCAGAGGGGCACTTTGACAAAAAGACATCTGACATGGAAGTGCAGATGAAGAAAAGGTGTGTCACTGAATTCCTCCATGTGGAGAAATTGCACCCACTGACATTCACTGATGCTTGCTGAATGTCTGTGGAGACCAAGGAGTGGATGAGAGCATGGTGAGGCATTGGGCGGTGCGTTTCAGCAGTGGCAACAGTGATGTGAAAGACAAGCCACATTCCAGATGACCATACACTGCTGTCACACCATGAAATGAATAGCACCTCCATCAGCTCACCCATGTGAATCAGTGGGTTATGATCAGTGTACAGAGATGAATATCAGCTTCAATGTGTTGGAAACAATGGTGGCAAAGCTGGAATACTGCAAAGTGTTTGCCAGTTGGGTCCTATGAATGCTTTCATAGAAACAGAAAGAATACAGTATACAAGTTTGTCAGGATCTCTTAAACCAGTACAAGGTTGTAAGTGACATTTTCCTGGACGGCATTGTTGAAGATGAGACATGATGTAAAGTGGAGTTTTGTATGGAAGAAATGCACAACTATGTGGTGTGAATTGCAAAACACCTTGGTTCCTAAAGTCTGAGATAAAGACTGTGCTGAGAATTACAACAGATTATATCCTTAAAACTGCTCTCTTGAAAGCTGATAAATATGTAGCATTGCTTCTTCTGAATAAACTTCTATAATTTTCTAATATGCAAATTAAATACTATATGGAGAATGATTCCACTCTTTATCATACATTTGTAGCACTGTTCTTGCATTTCTTTTTTTAACCTGAGAGAATTGTGGTCTTCGGGTATTGCATATTATTACAATTGTAGCTGACACATGGAGCAAGTGGGAAGTTGGGGTTTTTCATTTGTGTAAGAGCATAGGAAGCATAGAAAACTAATGAAGTCAGGAGTCAATACAGAAAGAAGGTGAAATAAAACATGTAAGACCTACAATAAGACAGTCAAATGCTTATTTAAGTGAGAAAAGAATTTTTTTCTTTAAAAAAAAAGGCGAATTCGTAAATCTAAGCTATTATTGCTATATGGGAAAGGGGACATAGCTATGGTTAGAGCATTTTGGTACATGAAAAGGCAAATCCTGCCTCCAGCCCCATTATTATTTGAATTTATTGATTTATTATATATATTTCTCCCACTGGAGAATTCCTCTTTCAGTCCTATACGGAAAAGGAAAATGCACTACAGTCTGTCAGGAGATGATTTCTTCAGACAGTCAGGAGAAGTGCAAGACATATCTTGAGTTGTCAGGAAAATCTTGAAAGATTAAAAAATGGATACCTACAAGAACTTTCAACAGAAAATAACGTAATCCTCTGATCTAAGTGATGCTCCAATCCCTTCTCCTTCAAAGCCTTAAAATAGATTAGAGATTAGTTATGAGACTGCATATTCCAACTTTAGAGATATAAATGTTTGATTTTTCTGATGTAAAATTGTGCGGATGAAAACTATTAGAATAGAAATTGGTCAAATGATCAAGGATTTATTAATTCGTGAAGCTGAGTTCATAGAAGAATTTCTCTTAGTTTGTACAAGACCTTCTCCCTAAAACAGCTGGCAGGAAGAAACTTTCTTCTCCACAGGTGGTTTTAGTCTTTTGTGTAAGGGCAAAGACAATGTAGAAGATTCAAGGAACACTAATCTTGTCTTTGAGAAAAATAACATCCATTTCTGTGTAGCAGAAGTGTAGCGATAAGCAGGACTAACACGATGGAAATAGCGTTACAAAGGTGGAAGGAAAATACAGCGCTCACCCGGATTGGAAGATTTTGGGCTAGCAGGAAAAGGCTCCCACTAAGGAGGGATCTCCAGGAAGAGATCCTTCCTCAGGGGCAGTCAGCCCTTAAATGAGGCCTAAGAGCCTGGCTCCACCCCTTCTGGTTGCACAGGTGAATTGCCTTCACCTGTGCTCCCAGGGCTGACTGGGTCTTTTCTCCAGGTGCTCAATCAGTGGTTCAGGCCATGACTCAGCAGTTCCCATACACTCCACCCCTTCATGGCATGAACCAATGAAGGAGTCAGCTGGAGGGTGAGCCTTCTGTGATACAGGGGTCCGACACACCGCGACAATTATACAATTGCCCATCGCGATGCAGGTTACCACAATGTGAGACGATTGATGATCGGTTCGTGGTTGAGGTTCATGTTGTCTTATGGGCCAGTGCTCGATGATGTTACTGGAGGCATGCAGTTGTTTGGTGCAGGTCCATCTCATGTTCCACCAGTCCCACATAGGCCATCACCGGGTTTTGTGCTTGATCTCACAGCGACACTGGAATGCTCCGATGACATTTCGCTCCTTCCGGTGATCCTAGAGACTCAGAAGACTCACAGAGAGTAATACAGGTGTTTCAATGGTACCAAGAGGGGGAGGTCTGCCTTCCATGGCAAGATACAGGCCGTATTCCTGTCCTGGGTCAACACTTCGGCTTGCACTGGGGCACGTCCCAGCCGTCTGTACCACACTCTTTGGCCAGATATCTGTGGCTGCATAACTATATCAGGTACCGAAGGGGGGGTTCTGATCTGCCATGAGGACATGATGATGGTCCCCTTAGCAATGAAGACCGGAGTGTTGACCACAATGTCAGTAGGCCATGTACCAATCACTGGAGGGACTACCGAACCTCCCACCTCCAATAATCTCCCCCAAGGCACAAGTAGGCCACAACACCTTGGGCCTACTTGCACCTTCCAAGGCCATTCTATCCTGTGGGTACCGGGCTCTAGATTCTCAGGGGCAGGGAGCAGAAGGTTATTTTCATTGCCAATTTGGGGTCTTACCTGATTGTCGGTGCCCATTATTTGGATCCTAAGAGGGGAGGCCCATGTTGTCTGTAGCATCTTCAGGGCACTGGGTCTGCCGTCTCTAGGCCTTTCATTCAGGTCCTGCAGGGTTTCACAGAGTCTCTTTGTCCACCCCTGCAGGGACTGAGAGTCTGTCTTCAAAGCAGCCTTCAGGATGCCATTATAACGTTCAATGAGGCCCGCTCCCGTTGGATTATAAGGCAGATGAAATCGCCATTCAATGTTGTTCTCCTCTGCCAAGCGCTGTAACATCGCGCACATGAAGTGTGTACCCTGGTCGCTCTCGATGACCTGTAGAGTCCCATATACCGCCATTAATTTGGTTAAAGCCTTGATGGTGTAGGCCTGGTTTGCTTTTGGTACTGGATAGGCCTGCATCAGTCCACTTGCCGTGTCAACACAAGTTAAAGCATATCTGGCCCCCTCAGATCTCAGGAGAGGGCCTATATAATCAACTTGCCACCTTTGGAGAGGGTTATGTCCTCTGGCAAGATGGGCACATTGTCTTCTGTCCAGCAAGTCGCAGCTTCGGGTGTAGCCAGTGGGCGATGTTTTTGGAAGAAGAGTTCTCAATCCACCGTTTTTGTGCCAACATATCAGCCTCATCATTTCCTGGTGACTGCAGGGGATGATGTCCAGAAACGTGGTAGACGCATACGGTTCTATGTTTAACCACATTCCATATGTCTAACCACATCTCCTTGCCCCAGATAGGGGGGGCGTGGATGGTCCAGTCTTGGGTGGCCCACTGTACGATCCAAAGAGTGAGCCCCCAACACACACCCCAACCATCTGTGCAGATGTTCAGTGCACTATCACCAGGTTCCTTGGTGATAACCATCCACACAGCTCGCAGCTCTGCCCGTTGGCTACTTTGACCATCCCCCTCTTCAAACCAGATTGTGTCAGTGGAGGGATGGTATGCCACTGCTCTCCACTTGCTCGGGTTGCCTTTGCTGGACCCATCCGTATACCAGGTGCCTTCAGGAATGGGATATTTCCCCTCCTGAACAGGACTCTTCTCCAGTGGAGCGACCGTTGTTTCTTTCGGTGCATCACTGTGATACGTCACTGGGCCTAAGATCTTTTGAAGTTCTTCTTTCAGTAGTGATGAAGACAAACTGTTCCTCTGGCTGAGATTGGCCACCCATCGTGCCACCTTCTGTGCTTGGGCTACCCCTGTCTTAGGAAGGTGGGTCAGATCTTTCACACACCCCTGAATTGGCAAGGCGGTCTTAACTGTGACCTCAGATGTTTGGGTTATTGGCTCTACCACCTATAATGCAGAGTAGGCAGCCAATAACTGTTTCTTGATCATGCTGTATCTTTCCTCCACTCCATGCCAGACCTGAGACCGGAACCCGATCGGGGTCCGAACAGAACTCTGGCAATGCCACAGGCCCCAGCCAAAGCCGTCCTGAGTGACATGAACATCTAATTCAGCTGGGAGGGTAGGATCAAATATACCCAGTGCCTGGGCCTGTTTAACAGCCAGTTTTACCTGTTGGAAAGCCTCGTGTTCCATTCTCCCCCAGTCCCATAGTTGCCCCTTCTTTGTGAGTCTATATAACACCCTCAGCAACTGCGCTAAATGAGATATAAAGGAACGCCAATATCCCAATATACCCAAGAACTCCTGCAGCTGCTTTGGTGTTGTAGGGACTGGGAATGCCTGAACCTTATCTATGACAGCACTGGGTAGTACTTTGGTCTTTCCTGACCAAACTACCCCCAGGAATTTCTCAGATAGGCCTGGACCCTGCACCTTCTGGGGGTTTATAGCCCATCCTTTTTCCTGATGATAGGTAGTTAATGAATCTGCTGCCTGCCCTACTGCCTCCAGTGAGTCAGATGTCAACATGAGATCATCAATATAATGATACAGGCTAACAGTGTTAGGTTTTTCCCAATTTGCCAGGTCATGCGCCACGAGGTTACGGCAGTATGTTGGTGAATGCACGTACCCCTGTGGCAGGACCTGAAAGGTCCACTGCCTGCCTCCCCATGTAAATGCGAACTGGTCTTGTGATTCTTCAGCGACTGGAATACTGAAGAATGCATTCTCCAAGTCTAGGACACAATGGTAGGTTTTTATTTCCCTACTCAATGTGTCCATTAGGGAGGCAATATTGGGTACGGCTGCTTGAACAGGCAGCGTGACCTTATTTAATTCTCTGTAGTCTACCGTCATTCTCCATGTGCCATCTGGCTTCCACACTGCCCATATGGGGGAATTATACGGGCTATGTGCAGGTCTTATGATCCCAGCTTTTTCTAATTCCTGCACAGTCCTTGATATCTCATCTTGCCCTCCCGGGAGTCTATACTGCCGCACATTAGTGATCCGGTGCGGTTCCGGCAGGCGAACAGGTTCATGCTTCGCATGGCCTCTCAATATCGCCTGCACCGCCCGGATACTAATACACCTCTGTCAGAGTCTGAACTCTCCTACGGTTGTCTGGAGAGCCAGACCCCATAAAATGTCTATCAAACTATGAGTTAGGCAAGTGCCAAGTCTTTTTCCTCAGGTGGCTCAGGCATCATAGCCCAAGTCACCTCGGGAGGCATTTTCCTTTTATTAGGTAGTATGAAGTCTACTAGTTTTCAAGTATTTTCTGGTATTTGCTCAATTATTCATACCTCTGCCCTTTTGGAGGTACTTTGAAATTTTTGATCATCCCTCAGTTGTTTCCATAATTGAAGCAAAATATGATTAGGTTGGCGATCGATTTTAGCAAAAGCCACCCCGGCCCTTATGAGGCCATTAAACATCTGTTTACGGGATACCCGTATGGGGCCCGATCGGGGTGTCTGTGGGGCAGCTTTTCCAGTTTTAATTACTGGATATACCTCAGCCCCTTCCACTGTCCTAATATTACTCCTTGCCCTTAAGCGCTCCGTCTCCCCCAGATCAGCCACCAGCTGGGCAGCTTGCTGAACAATGGCCTCAGTGGCCACCAAGGAGTTCAATATAGATAACAGTGTGCCGTAATGGTGGGAGGGTGCCTGCTGTAAAATTATGTCCCTCATTCCAGCTGAGAATTTTACTAAGTCAGGACTTTCAAAGGCATCCTCATAAATGGTCTCTTTCATTCCTAGCTCACGAATATACATTTGGAGGTCCTCCATGGAGGACCATAAACCTGCATGCAACGGAATATCGTTCTTATTAGGCCAAGTGATACGGCATGCCGCCATCAACCAATCCATTAAGGTATGATTCTCCTCATTATGTTGCACAGTGGCATACAGTCTTCGTCTAAGGGCAGGGTGCAAGGTAATGGATGCGAGCTTGGAAACCTCTGGTCCACTGACCACAACACTCTCTGCCCCCATGTCCCATAATCGGAGTAACCAAGCTGGTACACTTTCCCTTGGTTTCTGTCAAAATCATTGCACCAAATCCATCAATTCAGACACCATATAGGGTCGAGCTGTTACGTGGAGATGGGTTTGGGCAGGGGGCCATTGGTCAGGGGGCACCCCTGCTGGTCTGTCCTGTATCTTTTTTTTTTTTTTTGCGTCACTACGGGTCGGATCTTGAAGAGATCCACATCAAGTGGGGCTTTGAGATCCGATCTAGAGATTTTCCCTATTGGATTACCCAGGTCTACTGGTTCAGAGACCTGAGTATTTTCCAATGCAATATTCCGTATTTTCTTTAAGGGGACAGTTAGACTTGATTTTTTCCCTGTCAATAGGCCAAGCTCTTGCTCAAGTTTCTCAATGCGATCACGAAGTAGCTGGTTCTCATTTTCTAAAGTATTATTTGAAAGTTCTGCACAATTTAGAGTCGTTAAGAAGGGCCATGCCACAGTGGATGCAGCCAGTTAGCGTTCCTTTGTAATCAGGATATCTTTATCTAATCCATAAAAATATTTTGCCATGCCAGATGCTGACTGGGAAATATTCCCACTATCCCGTAAGGGACCCCAGTTTTCAATTATGGCTGCCAGTTCATAAAAGGGTGGACCCAGAAATCCTGCGATGTGCCCCGGCAAGGTTTTATCTAGAGGGACAATGTTCTCCCCCTTGGCCCACTTAAAGACATTCAAAAGGAAAGCCATTTCAATATTATGGCCTGCCTAGCTTGCCAAATGTAGCGATAAGCAGGACTAACGCGATGGAAATAGCATTACAAAGGTGGAAGGAAAATACAGCGCTCACCCGGATTGGAAGATTTTGGGCTCACAGGAAAAGGCTCCCACCAAGGAGAGATCTTCAGGAAGAGATCCTTCCTCAGGGGCAGTCAGCCCTTAAATGAGGCCTAAGAGGGGTGGAGCCTGGCTCCCAGGGCTGACTGGGTCTTCCCTCCAGGTGCTCAATCAGTGGTTCAGGCCATGACTCAGCAGTTCCCATACCCAGAAGTACATACTAGAAGGAATGACACTATAGAATCGTGCATTGTAATCGTAATGCAAAATTCTGCTGAAGTTATTCCTTCTACTTTCTAAAATATTTCAAGTGTCAGAGTAATAGTAAGTACATCATAATTCATAAGAATGCCCCCATCAACATAAAAAATTACCACCGTCTGTCTGGTTTGAAGTTATCTAAGTGCAGACAGAAAAACTCATTTTATTTGTGAAATTCTGGGCAATAGATGATACATACTCACATTTCTTGTGATTTTCTAGCTGGAGAAAAATGGAGGGGTTTAATTGTATTTTAAATCTAAACCCAGAAGGACCTTCCATTTGCATGGCAGGATCCATCAGTTCAGGTTAATTCTGACACCCCAGATATCCAGGCTAAAGATAATAATGGAGCTGATTTTTCAGGTAATTCTCTTAAGAAAACACAAGGAACATCAACCTTCAGGAAACTGCTGAGACTAAAGTTCACAGAAGGATATGAACTTGATTGCAACTAATTTAATCAAAGGCTCTTGAAATCTGTATATCTCTATAGTTTTTGTAAAATAATTAGAAGTTACAGGAGCTAAAAAATAAGATATGACAGTGGGTGATCAGAAAGATGAGATTACCTTGTTAGTCATGAAAGTCAAACATTTGTGGTTTGTAGCAGCTATGCTCATTTCTTTCCTTTGTCCCACATAAAAAAATTTCTGTTCAAGTGTCTTTAGGGACTGTGAACAGTTTTTGCAAGTCCTAGCTACAAGCTGTTAAGAATAATTTATGGAACGGAGATGGGAGGTATGAGGACAGTCTTGTCAATAAAATGTATGTTACTTGTAGAATTGGCAGAACGTTGCTCTGTTGGAAGATTTGTTACACTGGGATTAAAACATTCTCCTGGAATGCACACATTACCTAATTTCAAACAAGGAAGAAGAACAAGTAATTTCAATAAAGTTCACTGTGAATTTAGTATAGTGTTTTTCAGTTGACTAATTGTTAGCATTTGTTCATGTTGAAGTAGTCAAAATGCTAACACCAACTTTCAACTGTCTTTTTATAATTGAAATAGTGACTAATCTTCTAAATTATTTTAAAACTAAGACAAAACAATTTATTATTTTTTTTTGTGGGAACACTCTTTCTTAATTCTTGTATGGAATTATTATTTTTTTAAAAGTATATGAACAGTCATGAGGCTTGAAAAATTCTATTTTATTAAATTATCAGCAAAAAAAACAACAAACCATCAAGCATTGTCTGAAACCTTTTTTTTGGCTCAAAGCTTGCTTTCTGAGGTATCTTTTGTGATAAGACTCTAACTGACTTACCAAGAATGCGAACAGTGGGTGTTGCCATGTGGCAATCAACATCACCTTGTGAACATTTGAAAACATTTCCTTCAGAGCTGTTTGCCTTCGGATGAGAGTGCTCAAGAGTGTTTACTGGCAGAAGATCTGGCCTATGACCAAATAACTCCAGCTTGGTATGGGAGACTGGGGAATGATACCATCGTATCCTGTGAAAAACAGGATGCAGGTGGGCACCTCCCTGCTCTCCCTTATCTTCTGGCAAGGCCCAGAAGATGGGAACAAAGGAGCTGTGAAGTGGTTGTCAACCCAAGCAGTCCTCAACCAAACAACAACCCCTGATGACCCATCACTACTGAAGATCAACATCTGAACCATGAGCAAAGCTGGACCCATGGTGGTGAATATCTCTCTTGCTTTCTACAAAGACTCCTTGCTTTTATTTCCTATCTCTTTTCTATTGCCCGCCTTCCCTTCCCCATCTTCCTAAGCAACTAGGATTTGTAATAAACTGGTCAGGCTAACATTTGACTCGTGTCTTAATCTCACCGTTGGGTATACATATATTAAAAGAACCTCCTCTCCCTCCTATAAATTGGAGCAAGACAAGCATTTCCTAAAAGCAGGAGGACATAAAACTACCTATTTAAACACTTGGAAATAATACTTAAAATATTTGCTTTTATGTAAAAGATCTCATTTTAAGTGATTGCTAACAATTTATTTTTCCATTCTTTTTTTCAGTTTGTAAATTTGCATGTGCGGGTGCAACTATTCGTTCTGTAATTTAAAGGTAGTTAACCATGATATAGTGCTGTCATAGATATAGGACACTCGCAATGAAATAATAAAAAATATTACAGATTATGATGACATTTTGCTAATATTTTCTACTGGCTAGCATCTGAGTGTTAGCCTATGATTTTTGAAGCATCAAGGAGAAATTTGATGGATTTTGAGCCTCAAGTGTGAGTCTGGCTATGACTGCAATGACAAGAGCATTGTTCAACAAAATGATTGCAACCAATATTTTCTTCAAAAATATCTGTTGGATGTACTGAGTTAGAGAGGACAGTCGAAGGGTTAACTATTGCATGGGGCTGGGGTAAGTAGAATGTAAGGCAAGATAAGAAAAGGAACTCGGCGAAACTCCATTATCAGCAGGGACCAGTACAAGGAACTGGCCGAAGCCGGAGTGACTCTGCAAAGCAGCAGTGGGGTGAAAAGTGCAGAGTGATGAAGACGTCGAGCCTTCATCCAATGACCACCAGGAGGGGGGAGGAAGACCTCGAGCCTTCATCCAACGACCACCAGGAGGAACTACAGTGCATTCACCAGGGGGAGGGACCATATGCAAAGGAATTCCCGGGAAATGATGAATATGTAGATGGGTCCGGGGAAACCTGCTGAATATGTAGATGGGTCCCAGGAAACCTGCTGAATATGTAAAAGCTTGGCTTTTAAATATCTAACATTTCTGCCCATGGTTATGCGAGTTTGGTAGGGCGGTGACCCCCTCGCATCCGGTGTGGGCGCAGCCCCATAACAAACATACCTGCTTTATAAGCTAATCTCGGGTTATGGAGTTTGATTCCGCACACACACTGTGCAGTGTACTGTTGGCCCCATTGTCCCAGCATCGAAGTAACAAGGTGACAATGTGTTCATTTGGGTGGCGTGCAAAGTTTTTTCTCAAGACTCAAATTTCAGTCATTTTCAGAGGTCAAGTAGTAAGGGTTACCATGTCTCTCTCATCTCCTACTCTTGCAATTGTAGTTGTTCTACTGGGTGTTGGTTACTGGGATCTTGCTGGGGATCTCATCTCTCCTTCTGGATGCACTAGTTTTTGGAACCACTCTGCTAGACCTCCTTCCACCCCTTCTCTTAAAGTATCTACTTCTGTTACTTTCTCCTCCTCCTCCTCCTTCTCTTCTGAAGGAAGTGACATCCATTTCACCTCCCATCCTCTTACAGGGGCAACTGACATCAATTGTGGTGCCTCCTGTGATTGATCAAGTTGGCCATCTTCCATGCTCTTTCTCTCAAGCTCGGCTCGGACCATCTTTTCTGTTAGGAGGATGTCACGTTCAGATCGGATGGCATGAAAGTTGGATTGGAGGGTGTCTCGCTCATTTCAGAGGGCATCCTGTTCAGACTGGAGACTGTCTTGTTTGGATTGGAGGGAGTCTCATTGAGATTGAAGGCTGTCTCATTCTGTTTGGAGACTGTTACACTTGGATTGTAAAGAGTCCCTCTCATTTTGAAGGGTGTCTTGCTCATTTCGGTGGGCGTCCCACTCATTTCAGATTGGAAAGCGTCTCGCTCAGATTGGAGATGGTTGAGCTTGGATTGCAGAGTGTCCCGCTCATTTTGGAAAGTGTCTCGCTCAGATTGGAGATTCTCTCTCTCAGTTCAGAGATCTTCCTTTCCAGCTTGGAAACACTCTTGCTCAGTCTGGAGAAACAGATTTCTCAACAAGAAAACTCTCTTTCTGGACCTGGGGATTCTCCCTTTCAGCTTGGAAACACTCTATTTTGGCATGGAGACCCTCTATTTTGGTTTGGAAACACTCTATTTTGGCGTGGAGACCCTCTATTTTGGTTTGGAGACTCTTGCTCAATTTCAAAAACTCTCTCCCTCTCTGGGATGGTATTGAATAAGGCCCAATAAGCATAAGCCAGGCCCCAAATAATTTGTGCCTCCTCAGATTTGCCTGAGCAGCCACATCCCTGTTTCAAATATTTGCTTAGGCTCTCAGGATCATCCAGGTGTTCAGGAGTAAAATTCCATGACACCGGTGATGCCCATCTGTTTAAAGTCTCTCCCAAGTCTCTTCACACTCCCTGCTACTCAGTATCCTCTGGCTTTGGAGAAGGCTTCCTCAAAATATGATAAATCCAGATACTGAGTGAAATGAGTAAAATGATGAATAGTACATTCAGGGGGATTGACAACATGGTCAGATGAGCATTCAAAAAATGCATCAAGAGTTCAAGGGGGAGACTGGGAGATGGTTTAAAAATCACAAGTTCTGTAAGATTAGCAGCTCTCTCTGGAAGCAGTTTTAAAAGAGAAATCAGAATCATTTTCTTTCTCTTTACAAAAGCAAGCCAGCAGCAGCCAAAAAGTTCAAGCTAGCAGCAGCCAAAAAAGTTCACAAAATATTGCAGAATATTGGCAATCCGCCTGGACTTTTTAAGGTCACATTTACAGTTATAGCACCTGCAGTATTGATAATGAAGCTCTCCGAGAGCAGGGAAAGATTCGTTCTAAAAGCTAAAAAGCAGTCTCTGCCCTCATTCTCCACCAAGAGTGTCAACGGTTCTGCACTACAGAAGCCCGCCAACTGGGAAGTATTGCCAGAGACTCAGCCATTGACAGATGTATTAGTAGATGCGAGGATGAGTCCTTTGCCCTTTGGAAGCGGATGCTATTAGCCGTGAAGGAAAAATACCCCTTCAAAAATGATCTGATGCCTGAGGCAAAGAAATGGACTACTATGGAAAAAGGCATCCAATATTTGAGAGAATGTGCCATGGTGGAAATGTTACATGACCCCATGTTCATTCCTGATGATCCAAACCAAGAGCATGATCCTGAGAGAGTGAGGTGTATGCCAGAGTTGTGGCATAAATTCACAAGAATGGCACCAGAAAGGTACGCTGGTACATTAACAGCCATGTATGGCGGAGGGGAAAGAAGACCCCCTATGGGTGAACTGATTTCTAGGCTCCATGACTTTGAGCTACATTTAACCCCTCTGCAAGTTTGTGTTACAGCCATTGTAAAAGTAACTGAAAGACTGGATAGAATTGAGAGTAAGCAGGAAGATATAATGGAGGAACTGACTACTGTGCCTCATGAAGATAAACCTGATGACAATCAGGATTATCAAGACAGCCTACTGGAGGGGCTGAACAATTTCTTTTCCTCTCAATCTGCATCATCCGACATCTCAGCTATTAGATGAGGAAGGATTTCTTTCTGGAGATCCCTCCTTGGTGGAAGCCTTTCCCTGCAAACCCAGAATCTTCTGGTCAGGGTGAGCGATCTATTTCCATTCCCTTATAGCTCCTTGCTATCGGGCTGGTCTGTCCACCTCTTTGTAACACCTTTTCCATCGTGCTGGTCCTTCTGATCGCTACATTTGGTGAGCCAGGCAGACCAAAATATTAAAATGGCTTTCCTTTTGAATATCTTTAAGTTCCCCCTCTTATGAACTGGCAGCCATAATTGAAAACTGCAGTCCCTTGCGGGATAGTGGGAATATAACTGAAAACTATGGACTGTTTATGTCGTGACAGGCAAAACTGTGTCAGTGCTGCAACAAGAAATAATATCAGCATCATGTCAAATTATATCTCTTTCGTGACTAGAACTGTGAACTAAATTGTAAAGGTTAACTTGACCCTGACATGCTCAATCATTGGTTCACACTGTGAAGGGATGGTGTGTATGGAAACTCTTAGGTCATGGCCTGAACCAGTGATTGAGCACCTGGTGAAGGGGTGTAGTCAGCCCTGGGGGTCAGGTGGAAGCAACTCACTTGTGAGACTGGAAGGGGCGTACCCAGGGTCTGCCTTTCCCTAACCTCATTTAAGTGTTGGCTGTCCACTTAGAGATCATCTCCTTTGGAATATTTGGTGGGCTCTGATCCTTGGAAAGGGGTAAGCAATTCCTTCTTTATTAGTGAATTGTGACATCTGCCATTGCTGAGTAATCCAAAACAGGTTTAAAGAAGCTATATTTGCTATCACCTATCTTTACTGTTTTTGTTAGAAAAGTTCTGTAGCTGTAATTCATGATTGAATTAAATGATAAGTTTAAGGGAGATTGTAATTACTTTCCAGTTATTGTTAAATTTACAGTCATCAGACTTCAAGAAGTTCAATGTACTATCCATAGTTGTAATTTTTTAATGTCTTAAATTTTGTGATGCATATTTAGACTTGGAAATCACATCCAAGTTAATACACCAGTATTTGTCTTTTTTGTTGCCTATTCAATCCTTGCTGATGAGAAAGGTGCCCAGTAACAACAGTTTAGTTGAAAAGCTGAAGGTAAGAAGAGTGAAAGTTAGTCCAAAAGAAGACATTATAAGTAATTTCAACAAATATTAAACAACTTTTCCTTCCTGAAAAGCCACTGACTTCCAGAATAGAATAAAGAGCAATACAGAAATGGCTGAATTGAATATGAACAGTAGCTTAGTAAGGAACATAAAGTATTGAGAGATTTCTTGAAAATGATAGAGACAACAAAATTTATCAACTGTCTAATATTGTATTAAGTATGATTTTCTTTCAGCAATTTCTATGTATGAAGGATGAAATCTGATATTAATCATAAATAACACTATCCAGAGTGAGCCATGAGGAGTTTCAACTGCCTGTCAAATTATTGTTACTTTCAGAGATATACATGTTGAGTATAATCATTGTATGGGAACTGCTGAGTCATGGCCTGAACCACTGATTGAGCACCTGGAGGGAAGACCCAGTCAGCCTTGGGAGCACAGGTGAAGCCAGGCTCCACCCCTCTTCAGCCTTATTTAAGGGCTGACTGCCACTAAGGAAGGATTTCTTTCTGGAGATCCCTCCTTGGTGGAAGCCTTTCCCTGCAAACCCAAAATGTTCTGGTCAGGATGAGTGATTTATTTCCATTCCCTTATAGCTCCTTGCTATCGGGCTGGTCTGTCCACCTCTTTGTAACACCTTTTCCATCGTGCTGGTCCTTCTGATCGCTACATTTGGTGAGCCAGGCAGACCAAAATATTAAAATGGCTTTCCTTTTGAATATCTTTAAGTTCCCCCTCTTATGAACTGGCAGCCATAATTGAAAACTGCAGTCCCTTGCGGGATAGTGGAAATATTTCCCGATCACCATCTGGCATGGTGAAATATGTCTATGAATTAGATAAAAAAATCCTAATTACAAAGGAACGCCGACTGTCTGTGTCCACTGTGGCATGGCCCCTGTTAATGGCACTAAATTGTGCAGAACTTTCAAATAATACTTCAGAAAATGAGAACCAACTACTATGTGATCACACTGAAAAACTTGAGCAAGAGCTTTGCCTACTGACAGGGAAAATATCCAGTTTAACTTTCCCTTTAAGGCGAATACAGAATATTGCATTGGCAAATGCTCAGGCCCCTGAACCAGTAGACCCGGGTAATCCAACAGGAAAAATCTCAAGATGGGATCTCAAAGCCCCACTTGAGGTGGATCTCTTCAAGATCTGACCAGTAGTGACGCAAAAAAAAAAAAAAAAAAGGTACAGGATAGAACAGCGGGGGTCCCCTCTGATCAATGGCCCCCTGCCCAAACCCATCTCCATGTAACAGCTCGCCCTTATACAGCATCTGAATTGATGGATTTGGTGCAATGATTTTGACAGAAACCAAGGTGTACCAGTTTGGTTACTCCGATTACGGGACATGAGGGCAGACAGTGTTGTGGTCAATGGGCCAGAAGTTTCCAAGCTTGCATCTATTACCTTGCACCCTGCCCTCAGACGAAGACTGTATGCCACTGTGCAACATAATGAGGAGAATCATACCTTAATGGATTGGTTGATGGCGGCATGCCGTATCACTTGGCCTAATAAGAACGATATTCCGTTGCATGCAGGTTTATGGTCCTCCATGGAGGACCTCCAAACATATTCGGGAGCTAGGAATGAAAGAGGACTTTTAAAGGCTTCCTCAAAAATGGCCTGATTTAGTAAAATTCTCAGCCGGAATGAGGGACCTGATTTTACAACAGGCACCCTCCCAACATTATGGCACTTTAGTATCTATACTGAACCCCCTGGTGGCCTCTGAGGCCATTATTCAGCAGGCCACCCAGCTGGTGGCTGATCTGGGGGAGATGGAGTGCTTAAGAGCAAGGCGTAATATTAGGTCAGTGGAAGGGGCTGAGGTATATCCAGTTATTAAAACTAGAGATGCTGCCCCACAGACACCCTGATTGGGCCCCATACAGGTATCCCGTAAACAGATGTTTAATGACCTCATACGGGCCAGGGTGGCTTTTGCTGAAATCGATCACCAGCATAGTCATATTTTGCTTCAATTGTGGAAACAACTAAGGGATGACCAAAAATTTCAAAATACCGCCAAAAGAGCAGGGGTACAAATAATTGAACGAATACCAGAAAATACTTGGAACCTAGAGGGGACCTTATCACTCTCTATAACTACCTGAAGGGAGGTTGTAGTGAGCTGGGGGTCAGCCTCTTCTCTCTTGTAGCTAGTGACAGGACGAGGGGGAATGGCCTCAAGTTGCACCAGGGGAGATTTAGGCTGGATATTGGGAAAGACTACTTTTCTGAAAGAGTGGTCAGGTGCTGGAATGGGCTGCCCAGGGAGGTGGTTGAGTCACCGTCCCTGGAGGTGTTCAAGAAACATTTAGATATAGCACTGAGAGACATGGTTTAGTGGGGTTATTGGTGGTAGGTGGATGGTTGGACTGGAAGATCTTGTAGGTCTTTTCCAACCTAGCTAATTCTATGATTCTAAAAAAGCTGCCCCAGGTGACTCGGGCTACGATGCCTGAGCCACCTGAGGAAAAAGACTTGGCACTCGCCCAATTCATGGCTTGATAAGGGATATTAGTCCCCCTGTAACTAGGGCCTCTAGACAGGACTGGAGGCCCTATGTTGAGCTGACCATTTTTTGGTCCTGAAAGAACATACGAAGTGTTATGGTGTTGGTTGACACAGGTGCAAAAACATCAATTATTTATGGGGATCCAACTAAGTTTAGTGGGGTTAGAGCAACGATTAGTGGCTTCGGAGGACAGACCATTCCTGTTACCCAGATGTGGTTGAAACTGGGGGTTGGGCGTCTCCCACCTTGGGAGTATAAGGTGTCTGTTGCCTCAGTCCCAGAGTACATCTTGAGCATAGACATTTTGTGGGGTCTGACTCTCCAGACAACCGTAGGAGAGTTCAGACTCCGACAGAGGTGAATCAGTATCTGGGTGGTGCAGGTGATATTGAGAGGCCATGCGAAGCATGAGCCTATTCGCCTGCCAGAACCGTGCTGGTTTACTAATGTGAGACAGTATAGACTCCTGGGGGGGCAAGATGACATATCAAGGACTGTGCAGGAATTAGAAAAAGCTGGGATCATAAGACCTGCACATAGCCCATATAATTCCCCCATATGGCCAGTGCGGAAGTCAGATGGCACATGGAGAATGACGGTAGACTACAGAGAATTAAATAAGGTCATGCTGCCTGTTCACGCAGCCATACCCAATATTGCGTCCCTAATGGACACATTGAGTAGGGAAATAAAAACCTACCATTGTGTCTTAGACTTGGTGAATGCATTCTTCAGTATTCCAGTTGCTGAACAATCACAAAACCAGTTTACATTTACATGGGGAAGCAGGCAGTGGACCTTTCAGGTCCTGCCACAGGGGTACGTGCATTCACCAACATACTGCCGTAACCTCGTGGCGCATGACCTGGCAAATTGGGAAAAACCTAACACTGTTAGCCTGTATCATTATATTGATGATCTCATGTTGACATCTGACTCACTGGAGGCAGTAGGGCATGTGGGACTACTTGGGGTGGGTGGTGCCTGCGAGCACCTGCGGTGGAGTGGGAGGTCACGTGTACGGGTATAAGTAGCTTTGTTGCGCAGCATTAAATTGGCATTCGGAGCTAGATGCCACGCATCCATCTCCTTTGTCCCTGCGTAGGGGTTACGCAGACAGAAGGGCGCCCCTGTGGTGTTGCATGCCGGGTGGGGAAGCATGTAGGCACGCAAAAGTGGTGACCCCGACGCGATAAGGGTGCGTGGACACCTGGGGGTTTTGTGGTTCAGCTGCTCAATATGGCTTTGCTGGAGCAGGTGGTGAGTATGCTGAAAGGCATGAGGCAGCAGGTTGAGTGCCCTGTGCATAAGAAGGACCTTCTCCTACTCTTCCGATGGATGATGTGGGTGGGGATTGGGGAAGACCCTTCTCAATGTTTGAGTAAGAGCACCCTGGAGAGGGCGAGTCAGGAGCTGTTTCAGAGCACATGCGCGGGGAACAAGGAAGCTCTAGGTCTCCTGCCCACACTAGGCTCACTCCAAAGCCTTTTCACAAAGGCGAAGCAGTGTTGAGAGGTTTGGCAAATGGCATATGCCCTGATACGGCCGGCGGAGGCAGGGGCAGCCGTAGAGGTGAGGGAGGGGGACGAGGCGGTTGGGAAAAAACAGGGTGAGGAAAAACAGGAGGGCAAGGCTGGCGAAGAAACCGGGGAACAGCGACTGACTAGTCTGGTGCTGGAGGAGAAGGAAGAGAAGGCAGAGGAAAAGGGGACCCCAGAGCCCTTGTTGGTGGCGCCGATGATGGTCCGTGGAATGGTCCCGTCCGCTGGCCACACTGTCACGGTGGGGTCGTGCAGGAGGGGTGTATTGGGGCTATGGAACTGCGGGTTCCATGCAGTTCCCAGAGCAGACGGATCGGTCTACCGGTGCAGCAGGGACTCTGCTGTTTACAGTTCCCCTGCCGTATGGGGAAGAGGGGTGGAACAGCACAAGCGGGAGGGCGGACTGGAGAAGTGCCATTTTTGACACACTGGCAGACAAAGAGGATGAGGGGTCCAAGGCAGTAGGAGGGGAAGTAGCCGTGCGGCAGGAGCCCACAGACGGCTTGCACAGTGAGGTGCGCCGACTGGCTGCCGGGTGGAGCAGCTTTTAAAGATGCAGGGAAAAGAGCAGCATGGCGCTGAGAGATCTCCCACTTGAAGAGGGGGAGATGGACTGTCCGCGCTGGAGAGTGTGTGCTGCAGGACTGCACGTTGAAAGCAGAGGAGAGGCCGGGATGATTGCTGTATCCGGTCCTGGTGTATGATGGGGGTGTGGATGGACAGCGCAGGACGTGGCAGCCAATAGATTACAAGCTGCTCATGCAGCTGAAAAGGGCAGTGACTGAGAGAGGCATTCTGGGCTCAGGTGCACAGCTATTGCTAGACATGTTAGCAATGAGTGGACCCTTGATTTTTGACTGGCGGCAGTGTGCGCGAGCTTGTTTGACACCAGCGCAGGTCCCCGTATGGGAGCAGCACCTGCATGAGGAGGCAGAGAGACTTATGTTGGAAGTGAGAAATAATCCAGAGCATCCCGCGTACAGGGCTACTATGGACATGCTCCTCAGAATGGGGCCATGGCTAGCCCCCCAAGATCAGGTAGACCTGCCAGTCCCAGTGTTGGTAGCTGCTGCAAGGTTAGGGCGAGCAGTGTTTGAGCAGATGCATGGCATGCTATCTGGCTCCCCTAGTTATCACCATGTTAGGTAAAAACCCAATAAGCATTTTGGTAGGTTTGTAGACCGAGTACAGACAGCGATAGCTGGAAGTACTCTCCCCGCTGAGGCACAGGATGTGGTTGTGGCCCAAGTGTTTGCGCTCGGGTGCCTTACCAGCATACAAGACAGCTCTTGCAGTGCTTCCGGCCTCTGCAACAGCTGGCGAGCTGATACAATGTGGATGTGACTTTGGCTGCACACAGGACGCACAACCGCTGACTGCAGCTCTGCAAGCGTTCGCTGTGCAAGTGGGAGAAGGTGGGCCTTGTTTCAGCTGTGGGAAAACAGGCCACATGAAGCAAGACTGCCCGCAGCGGAAGTCACAAGGCAACCAAATGATTAAGTGCTGGGTTTGTGGGGGCCCGCATACAGCACAGCAGTGTCCAAACAAGTATCGGGGAGTTGGGAAACTCCATAGCTGGGTCAAGAAAGGGGTCCGAATCTCAGCAAGTGGCATGGACCCCAGAAGTGGAACCTGCAGTGCAGGCGCGGGGGGCTCTGTGGCAGGGGCCCGAGTAAGAGCGTGAGTAGAAACTCAAGCTGCATGGGTGGGTCCCGCAGCATTCACTGCGGTGCTGCTTGCGATGCCTGTACCCCTCGGAACATGGGTGGCTGGCACGGGGCATTGGAGCGAGGGTATGAAGTACCCCCACAACAAAGTGACGGGCACACAGTCTGCATGCAATCCCTACATGATAGCGACCAAGAACACCCTTCCCTTCCCCTAGTGGCCCTTACCTTTGAGCTCGAGCAGCTACCACAATTAAAGGCCAAGGTATGGATCCAGGGCATGTTAACCCCCTCTCCGGCATCCGTTACGGTCACTTTCTTGGTTGATTCGGGGGCAGATGTCATGGCCCTACCCAAAACTACATGGCCACAGAATCCACACATGGTAGGAGGAGTGGGTGGTGCTACCTCGGGCCGTCGTAGCGCACACCCAGTCATACTGGAATGGGATGATACTGGGATCATGAGACGATCTGGACCCCTACATCCTTTCGTGCTGGACATACCAATTGTGTTATTGGGTAGAGATGTCTTGGCAGGAGCGGGGGCCATCATTCAGCTAGGTGCCCCACAGGGTTTTTAGTAAGAGCCACGGGGGAGGTGTCTTGCTGGCAGTTGATATGGAAGTCCGATGATCCCATCTGGATTCCCTAGTGGCCCACTGCACAAGAGAAACTTACAGCTCTGCACGAATTGGTGCAGCAGGAAGTAAACCAGGGACATTTGCTACCTTCCACTAGCCCATGGAACAGCCTGGTGTTTGTAATCAGGAAAAAATCCGGGAAATGGTGCTTCTTCCATGATCTGCATGGGGTGAACGCCTCCATGGAAGCAATGGGGGCTCTACAGCAAGGGTTGCCTCTCCCTTCTACGTTGCACCGGGATTGGCAATCTCTCATTATGGATCTGAAGGACTGTTTTTTCAGTATTCGCCTACATCCTGAGGATACAAAAAGATTTGCCATGACCATCCCCACTTTGAACAATGTGCAACCTGCCCAACGCTATGAGTGGGTCGTTCTCCCTCAGGGGATGAAGAATTCCCCTACTATCTGTCAAATGTTTGTTCATGTTGCCCTGCAAGTGATCCGTGACCAGTTTCCTGCAGTTTTGATCGTTCATTATACGGAGGATCTTCTTTTCACGGCCCCACAGCTACCAGTTTCGTTAGCGGAGCGAGTGCGTGTAGTCCTTGCCCTCTACGGTTTAGCGATAGGGGAGGAAAAAAATAGAAACAGAACCTCCTTTTAAGTACTTGAGCACAGAGTTCCTCCCCCAAAGGTAAGACCTCAAAAGATTCTGGTACCTGAAGCACGCGTGACTACCCTCAATCAGCTACAGATTTTGGTAGGGTCGGTACAATGGTTGTGTCAGTTTGCCCTTTTCAGCCCACAAGAGATGCTCGAGTTAATGGATCTTCTGAAAGATGACACTGACTTAGCATGAGAATTATCAGCAAGACACTGGCATTTGTTGTCTCTTTTTTTTGAGCGACTCCAGCAGGGCGCATTACGTCCGCGAGATGTCACCAAAGGCATTCAGGCACACCTTCTGCTACAACCCGCTGGGGCCACAGTCATACTTCATCAGGGGAGGTTGGGCAGGCCTTGTTGTTTGGATATGTTGCAACTCCCTGGGTGGCATTTCCTCAGTGGGGTGTTTTGCTGGGTCAGGCCATCCAATGGGCACGCAACAAGGTGCTTGCCATTGCAGGGACAGAGCCCCAAGCAATCACCATCGAGCTCGACCTGGCGTCACTCATGCAGCTGCAAAAGAACTCCATGACTGTACAAACAGCCCTAGCAGGTTACCCTGGTGTCGTGACTAATTCCCCACGTACCCAGTATGCAGAATTGTTACAGTTAGTCACTAGCTTGCCTGTGTTCCCATTGGCTGAGAGCCCAGTGCAAGGCGTCACGGCCTTCACTGACACCGCAGGGAAAACCCATTGCTATGCAGTGGCCTGGTTTGACCATGATGTGTGGTGTTCAGAAGTCAGGGAGGACATGGCATGACCTGTACGACAACTGGGGCTCCTGGCCGTCTGTCTTGCGCTTGACCTGTTCTCCCATCAGCCAGTTAACACTGTGACCTATAGTCAGTACTGCTTTTGCTCTGCAATGTTATGCCACTCTTGTACAGAACGACGTACGGAGACAGCCGTACTGCTATATAACACGCTGTCGCAGCGCACTTATCCCGTATTTTTTATGCATGTAAGTAGCCATACAGAGGTCATGGGTTTCATTACCCAGGGGAACGCCCAAGCAGATGCAGCATGCTATTTTGCCACTTCTGACCTTCTGGCTGCTGCACAGCAATCACATCGTCAGTTCCACCAGTCGGCCCTGGCCTTGCACCGTGCATTCCATATCCTGCTGCAAAGCGCACAAGATATCATTTGTGCCTGCCCTGTATGTCATACGGCAGCTCCATTCCATTCAGCCTGGGTGTTAATCCCCACGGGTTGAAGCCGAATGAGGTGTGGCAGATGGATGTCGCCGATTTCCCTGAATTCGGGCATTTTCACCTTGTACATGTTGCGATTGATGCGTGCAGTGGCATGATGTGGGCATCAGCCCAGACGGGACAGACTGCAAGCCACTGTGTCAAAGCATTACGTTTGGCGGTGGCTGTAATGGGGATGCTGCAAGAACTGAAAATGGACAATGGACCGGGGTACAAGAGTTTGTCTTTTGGGCGATGGTGCACGGTGTGGGGTATCCGCCATGTCTGTGGCATCCCAGGGTCTACTAGCACAGGCCAAGCCACCGTGGAATGGGCGCATCAAACCTTGAAGGCGCAGCTCCGCACCTTAAAAGAGGGGGAATAGCTGACCGGTCCAGAACTGTGCCCCCATGCCTTGCTGTCGCGTGCTCTATACAGTTTAAATCACCTTGAGCGGCGTGCTGTGGACCATCAGCTGACAGCCTCCCGACTGGGACGGTTCTCATCTGGCCAGAAGGTGGGCCGTGGTCCCCTGAGCCGCTGCCCCTTCTCATCATGGGGCGTGGTTACACTTGTGTCGGGACGCCCGCTGGTCCACGCTGGTTGCCAGCCCGATGGGTCAAGCCGGCGCCTGGTCCGACACTTGCAGACCCTCCAATGACCTGATGTCTTTTGTTGTACTTGCAGCAACCACGCCGACACCTGCCACCAGATCCTGGCGGCACGAGAGGCACCCGATAACGGGACAGCAAACTGGGGTTTCAGTCTGTGGGCTGCCCTTGTGATCACATTATGTGGTGCTCCAACACCAGATGCTCTCACTTACTGGCTTGGGGCTCCCTCCTCTTGGCTAGCGTCCCTCGTCACCACAGGTCTATGGATACTACTTCTCGTTGGAGGAGGACTGCTCTTACTACCTGCTATATTTCGGCTGCTGCAACGGCTCATTGAGAACATTGTTTCAAGAACAGTACAGGTTAACCTGCTGATATCTGATTATCAGCGCTTACGCCAAGATCCGCTTGAAGAAGAGCCAAAAAGGGGAGGTTTGACGTGGCAACAGGGCTGAGCGGGGCACACTTACAGGGGCGTTTTATGTTCGTGCATAAAGAGGGGGGAGACGCGGGACGAAGTGGGGTGGGTGGTGCCTGCGAGCACCTGGGGTGGAGCGGGAGGTCACGGGTATCTGGGGGGGCGGTCACGTGTACGCGTATAAGTAGCTTTGTTGCGCAGCATTAAATTGGCATTCGGAGCTAGATGCCACGCGTCTGTCTCCTTTGTCCCTGCGTAGGGGTTACACAGACAGAAGGGCGCCCCTGAGGTGTTGCACGCTGGGCGGGGAAGCATGTAGGCACGCAACAGGGCAGGTAGCAGATTCATTAACTACCTATCAGCAGGAAAAAGGATGGGCTATAAACCCTCAGAAGGTGTAGGGTCAGGGCCTATCTGTGATGTTCCTGGGGGTAGTTTGGTCAGGAAAGACCAAAGTACTACCCAGTGCTGTCATAGATAAGGCTCAGGCATTCCCAGTCCCTACAACACCAAAGCAGCTGCAGGAGTTCTTGGGTATATTGGAATATTGGCGTTCCTTCACACCTCATTTAGCACAACTGCTGAGACCATTATATAGACTCACAAAGAAGGGGCAACTATGGGACTGGGGGAGAATGGAACACAAGGCTTTACAGAAGGCAAAACTGGCTGTTAAACAAGCCCATGCCTTGTGTATATTTGATCCTACCCTCCCAGCTGAATTGGATGTTCATGTCACTCAGGATGGCTTTGGCTGGGGCCTGTGACAATGCCAGAGTTCTGTTTGGACCCTGATCGGGTTCTGGTCACAGGTCTGGCACGAAGCAGAGGAATCGCAGAATCATAGAGTAGCCTGGGTTGAAAAGGACCTCAAAGATCATCGAGTTTCAAGCCTCCTGCTGAGGGCAGGGTCACCAACCACTAGACCCGCTTGCTCAGAGCCACGTCCAGCCTGGCCTTGAACACCTCCAGGGACAGGGCATCCACAACCTCTCTGGGCAATCTGTTCCAGTGTGTCACCACCCTCTGTGTGAAAAACTTCCTCCTAATATCTAACCCACATCTCCCCTGTCTCAGTTTAAAACCATTCCCCCCTCTTCTATCATTATCCACCCTTGTGAACAATCGTTCCCCCTCCTGTTTATATGCCCTTCAAGCACTGGAAGGCCACAATGAGGTCTCCCCGGGACCTTCTCTTCTCCAAGCTAAACAAGCCCAGTTCCCTCAACCTTTTTTCATAGGAGAGGTGCTCCAGCCCTCTGATCATCTTAGTGGCCCTCATCTGAACTCATTCCAAGAGCTCCACGTCTTTCTTGTGCTGGAGACCCAGGCCTGGACGCAGTACTCCAGATGGGGCCTCACCAGAGCGGAGTAGAGGGGAACCACCACCTCCCTCCCTGCTGGCCATTCCTCTTTTAATGCAGCCCAGAACATAGTTGGCCTTCCGGGCTGCCAGCGCATACTGCTGTCTCATGTCCAGCTTCTTGTCCACCAGGACCCCCAAATCTCTCTCTGCAGGGCTGCTCTCAAGGAGTTCTTCCTTCAGTTTGTATAAATAGGAAAGATACAGCATGATTGAAAAAAAGTTATTGGCTGCCTACTCCGTGTGACAGGCGGTAGAGCCAATAACCCAAACAGCTGAGGTCACAGTTAAGACCGCCTTGCCAATTCAGAGGTGGGTGAAAGATCTGACCCACCTTCCTAAGACAGGGGTAGCCCAAGCACAGACAGTGGCATGATGGGTCGCCTATCTCAGCCAGAGGAGCAGTTTGTCTTCATCACCGTTGAAAGAAGAACTTCAAAAGATCTTAGGCCCAGTGACGTATCACAGTAGTGCACCGAAAGAAACAACAGTTGCTCCACCGGAGAAGAGTCCCATTCAGGAGGGGAAATATCCCATTCCTGAAGGCACCTGGTATACGGATGGGTCCAACAAACGTAACCCAAGCAAGTGGAGAGCAGTGGCATACCATCCCTCCACTGACACAATCTGGTTTGAAGAGGGGAATGGTCAAAGTAGCCAATGGGAAGAGCTGCGAGCTGTGTGGATGGTTATCACCAAGGAACCCGGTGATAGTGCACTGAACATCTGCACAGATGGTTGGGGTGTGTGTTGGGGGCTCACTCTTTGGATCGTACAGTGGGCCACCCAAGACTGGACCATCCACGCCCCCCCTATCTGGGGCAAGGAGATGTGGTTAGACATATGGAATGTGGTTAAACATAGAACCATATGTGCCTAGCATGTTTCTGGACATCACCCCCTGCAGTCACCAGGAAATGATGGGGCCAATACACTGGCTTGGGTACAGTGGATTGAGAGCTCTTCTTCTGAGAACGTCGCCCACTGGCTACACCAGAAGCTGCTTCAGTCTGGACAGAAGACAGTGTGGGCAGCTGCAAAGGCATGGGGGCTGCCCATAACTATGTCAGATATCATCCAGGCATGTCATAACTGCAAAGCTTGCTTGAGAATGAGACCAAAAGCCTTGCCAGAGATGACTGCCCATCTTGCCAGAGGACATAACCCTCTCCAAAGGTGGCAAGTTGATTATATAGGCCCTCTCCTGAGATCTGAGGGGGCCAGATATGCTTTAACTTGTGTCGACACGGCAAGTGGACTGATGCAGGCCTATCCAGTACCTTTCCTTGCAAACCCAAAATCTTCTGATCTTGGTGAGCAATCTGCTTCCCTTCCCTTGTAGGGCAAAAAAGCTTTGCTATTGTGCTGGTCCTTCCACCTCTTTGTAAAACCTTTTCCATCACGTTGGTCCTTCTGATCACTACAATCATGAATGCACATCAAGAAGCACTGAAGAAAGAAGGAGGTGATGGTGAGAGAAAGCAATTTCTTCTCAGAAAATCTTAAGAACAACAAATAAATACAGGCAAATCTTTGTGTGACAGTAACACAACCTCTAGTGTATCTGAAAGAAATACCGTTTGCATGTTATGTTGAGTAGAAGTCGTTGCTAAAACAACTGACGCTTATGAGCATTGAAGAAAAACTATGCATAACCAGTATGAAGTTTGCCCATCTAGTCTTGTAACATCCTATATTCCTTTGTATAAAAGGAAAAAGAAAAAGACTCTCGAGAAAATAAGCCAGTATTAGAATGGTAAGACAAAGGTGAAGCCTGAAAAAAAATAAAACCAAACATGAGTTCTGTGAACATATTTATCTTAAGAAAACTTCATGTAGCTACTTTCAATCTTTCTTATGTTTTGCAGCCACACAATTTAGGAGAGATGTACTGAAAATATTTCTTCTAGAGTTAGGTATCTGTAACTTTTTCACATACAGCGTAACTACTAGCTTCAACTAGAAAAGAAGAAATCTGGTAGAGCAAAGGTGATCATAGATGCTGAGAAGAGAGGCAGGATAAGTTAGGATTTTTCAGATTTGTCTTTTACTGTTTATGTATTACAGAGAGAACAAAAGGACATCTCAGTCAATTTGCACTGAGTATGCTGTCATCTCTTTTTGGTCTTTTTAGCACAGTTGTACACACTGAATAAATTATTCAAAGAGAGGTTTTTTTTTCCTATCATCCCTTGTGTCTATGAGCTTTTGTTCTGCGTGAACACACCTGCAGTCTTGATTACAGTATAAGCTTTGACATATGCCTTAATTACCCAGTGGAAGAGGATCTTTCTTGTAGGCATTGTTTTTGGTTTGACTTTATTTGACAGAATTTTTGTGTATTGTTAAATTCATTTTGAAATGTTCTCTTGTGGGACTTTATGCTGTCATGCATCAAGAATTGCATAACTCTGTTATTCAAAAATAAGTACAATGAGTTTAAATGTAGAGGGACTACACCAATTCTTTGTGTGATCAATGAACATATGAAGTTAACTTATCTTGCTATGCAGAAATATTTTATGTAAGGAAGAACTCTGAGTTATTTATTTAAAACAAATTCAAGCTTTTATTTGTGTGTGCCAGGACTTTTGTGTGAGATTTTAAAGGCAGATGTTGTTAGTAGCAACGTTTTAAAGAAAGATTGAATATTTAAAGGAATAAATCTTTTTTCATGCTTTCCAGAATCTCTTGATATGGCCAAAATCAATTTGGTTCCTCAAAGACGTGTATATTTTTCTTTGGTAAATATTGCATTATCTACATTATCAAAAGATTACCTTCAAATTTTCTCTTGGTTACAGTCAGAGGGGGTGAGATATACTTGAATCGGAACTATTTAAAAATGTATATTGAGGATAGTTAAAAAATATATATATATAGGGAAGAAGACATCTTATTGTAATAGCCTAGATAAAGTCCTCAGTTGTTGGGTTTTCAAGTACACATTAATGTATTTCTGAAGCATTTTTCAGTGAATTTAAATGGAATTTAGTGGAGAGGTAATGATTTATATAAGCATCTTAATTAAAACTAAGCAAAATCTCTACTTAGTGTTTGTGTTTTATAGTAATGGACTGTAGAAAAATAAATACTTCCTTGTATATTCAATCAGTCTGATTTTTCTGGTAAATGGAAGAAATTAAGATGGCTTCTCCTTACTGAATGAAGACCTAGAAACTTCCAGTGGTGGCAGCCATTTTCTCATGTCACATCTGGGTACTCTGTAGAAAGAGCTTGTGCAAAACTAGATGCTTATTTACAGCAGCTGGATCCTTCTTTCTGCACTTTACCTGGATAGGGTGAAAACTGAGATGTCTGACTTGCATGCATGTCTCACTGAATTTCTTGTTGTGGTGACTCTTTGCATGGTCAGAGGATGTCAAATCTGGTGTAAGATATTCTGTGATATTTTAATCTATTTGATTTCTTTCTCTGTTTTAGTACTTCAACATTACCGTTCAGTGCTTGAAGGCAAAGTATACGCTCACAGCAAACAAGATTAGTAATTGTTATATGCAGTCACTTTCCCACTGTGTTGTCGTTTAACACAGCACAATGACTTCGAAGTGAAAATGCACCAAGACCTTACCCTTTTGATCCCACAACATGTTTTGATATGATTAAGCACTCCTGTAGCTTATTTTGATTTCTAACTCAAGCCCTGCGTGCTATATAGAGCAAATGAATGCTGAGGAGGAATGAAATCTGAAACAAACAGTTGTGCCTCTGAGATTCAGGACTGTCTCATAAACAAAACAAAACAAAAAATCTTTACTGTCCATTGCCATGGTTATCTAAATCATCAAAATTTCAAGAAATACTTGCTATTTCTGTTTTTGTAAAAATAGGCTTCTGATGAAGTTTCTTTTAAGATATCTGTGCAGTATCCTGGTTGGATTAGAGTTCTGTTAAGTAAATTCTCTATTTAATCATCTTTCTACTGGTTAAGAGTTCTTTGTCTTTGGTGTCTGCTAGCCTGGCATGATGAGAAATGAAGAACTAAAAGAGGGGAAATGGTGCTGGGCTAATATCAACAAAATTCATGCAGTCCTTGTACACAAAAGAGGCCTCTTGCACATCAAAATGTTCTGTCTAATATCAGTGAAAGCCCAAGCATTTGATTTAGGAAGAAGGTGAAACCTACCTTAAAACTTTGCCCATTTTTAATTTTGAGTATATGCATCTCTATTTATCAGATAGCGGTTCTTTGTTTAGACTCCATTTCTCAATCTACAGAATGATTACAGGGAAAATAAAGAAACATAGCCTTTCCAAGTCTCAGTTTGGAAGGCTAGATTTGCTGGCTGAGTTTTTAATACTCTTCATGAAAAGCTAGGTAACTTTCTTCTTATTTTGTACCAGAAGTTATTGAAAAAAGATCCAGAAGCAAGCTAGGAACATAATGGGTGAGATGGACAATCCTGATCAACCAGGAGTGGAAAAATAATGCTGTAGATCTGTACAGCTGCTGCTGTGCTTATGTATTTGTGCAGTTTTCTTTGTGGTTTTTGTAAGAATAGGTTATATGAATGTGATCTTAAAATTGCAAGGGATATGTGAAAGTACAGCTTGTTGTCTCACTCCAATTAATAGGAGGGAGAGAAGGTTCTTGTCAATGGTTTAAGGGCGTTAGGCCCGATTCCGTGACAAAGGGGACGGGGGACCCAAGGGCCCACGTCCCGGGAAAAGGGGAAAGGGGAAAAGGGTAGGGAGATGGCCCTGAGAGCAAAGAACAGCGGCAACAATCTGAGGAGAAACAAACTAATTTACTAAATAAAATATTGGAATGCAAAACAACACACTATAATACAATATAATTACAATTTAAGCTAATAAAATCCAACACAGAGAGAGAGAATGTCCCAAAGTCAAGGTAGGCCTTACTACCGACGATAAGACGGCTGGAGAGCGAGGTGCTGCCAAGACGAGAGACGGCGGAAAAAGGGACGAGGTCTCGTGATCTGCAAGTTTTTATACTGCGAGCTTTTATCTTTTCCCTCCGGCTGGAAATGGTAACAGAGGAGCAAAGTACCGTGGGGACTGTAGTAGTCCTTCTCTTCTGAGGACTAGGTATGTCCACTACATGATGTTATGATGTGGAATACCAATAACCGAAAATCATGTGATCTTAAAATTGCAAGGGATATGTGAAAGTACAGCTTGTTGTCTCACTCCAATTAATAGGAGAGATAAAACCATGACAGTTCTTTTAATATATGCATACCTGATGGTGAGATTAAGACACAACAGATCACATGTTAGCCCAACCAGTTTATTACAAAACCTAGTTGCTTAGGGAGATGGGGAAGGGAAGGTGGGCGATAGAAAAGAGAGAGGAAATAAAAGCAAAGAGTCTTTGTAGAAAGCAAGAGAGATAGTCACCACCATGGGTCCAGCGTTGTTTGTAGCGCAGACGTTGATCTTCTCAGGTGATGGGTCATCAGGGCTTGTTGTTTGGTTGCCAACCACTTTGGTTGACAACTGCTTTGGTTGACGACCCTTTTGGTCGACGACAACCTCCAACTGCAGTACGAACTTATTTATAAGCCCAAAGTGGTTGAGTCAGCTCTCTCTGGAGTGGCAGCTTCTGGCTTTGGGATCTCAGCAGAAAACTCCTTTGTTCCCATCTTCCAGGCCTTGCCAGCAGATAAGAGGGAGCAGGGAGGTGCCCACCTGCATCCTGGGTACGATGGTATTGTTTCCCAGTCTCCCATACCAAGCTGGAGTTATTTGGTCACAGGCCAGATCTTCTGCCAGTAAACACTCTTGAGCACTCTCTTCCGGAGGCAAACAGCTCTGAAGGAAATGCTTTCAAATGTTCACAAGGTGATGCGGATTGCCATACAGCGGCACCCACTGCTCACCTCCTCAGAAAGTCAGTTAGAGTTTTTTCACAAAAGGTATCTCAGAAAGCAAGCTTTGAGCCAAGAAAGTAAAAAGAAGAGTTCAGACATTTGTAGGAGAATCTATCACTTCTTGGTAGGATCGTTATTCTTATATTTCACTTCTGAGTTTTCTAACGCTAAATTTGATATTTTTTTTTCCTAATGTGGACAAAGCTGTTTCAACTTCTTGATATTACTTTTTTTTTTACTCAGATTTAAAAAATCATAGAATCATAGAACGGCTTGGGTTGGAAGGGACCTCAAGGATCAACAAGCTCCAAACCCCTGCCATGGGCAGGGCCACCAACCTCCATATCTAATACTAGACCTGGCTGCCCAGGGCCCCATCCAACATGGCCTTGAACACCTCCAGGAATGGGGCAGCCTGTTCCAGCACCTCACCACTCTCATAGTGAAGAACTTCCTCTTGATATCCTGTAGGAAATCACTTGGACACAGGGTTACCCCGACAGACGGCAAAGGGAAAAGACAAACCCCCGCCCGCCTGCGTGGGAAGCAGCAACTCAGTGTGAGTTCAAATAGCTTCAATTTATTAGGGCAGCAGACCTCTCTTATATAGCACACTTGTTTACAAGACAGGTGCCCCACACATATCACAACAAGATAGGTGTCCCACAAACATCAAAAGTGTCTCACAACGAAGTGTCTCAAAACAATATCATTTCCCAGGCTATTTTTGAGCACAGCACCTGCTGTTAATTAAAGCACTACAAGCAGTAAATTCCACACATACACAGCTTACTTCTTATCTAAAGTCATACCGTAAATCTTTGAGAAAAGTCAGCTACGCGCTACCAGGCATGCAATGTTTCCCAACAATATCCAACCTAAATCTTCCCTCCTTCAACATAAAACCATTTTCCCTTGTCCTGCCATTATCTACCTTTTCAAGAGTTGACTCCCCTCCTGTTTGTAGGCTCCCTTTAGGTACTGGAAGGCTGCAATGAAGTCACTCCGCAGCCTTCTCTTCGAGGCTGAACAAGCCCAGCTCCCTCTGCCTGTCTTCGTAGGAGAGGTGCTCCAGCCCTCTGATCATCTTAGTGGCCTTCTTCTGGACCCCCTCCAACAGCTCCCTGTCTTTCTTGTATTGGGGGCCCCAGATGTGGCCTCAGTACTCTAGATGGGGCCCCACAAGGGCAGAGTAAGAGGGATAGTCACCTCCCTCTCCCTGCTGGCCACCCCCTTCTGATGGAGCCCAGGATACCACTTGCATTCCGAGCTGCAAGAGCACACTGCTGCCTCATGTTAAGTTTTTCATCCACCAGGACCCCCAGGTCCTTCTCTGCAGGGCTACTCTCAAGGATTGCTCCTCCCAGTCTGTTTATATGCCTGGGATTCCTCTGGCACAAATGCAAAACCTTGCACTTTGCTGTACTGAACCTCATTAGATTCAACCAGGCCCACTGTTCGAGTCCGTTGAGGTCCCTCTGAATGGCATCCCTTCCTTCCATTGTGTCAACCACACCACTCAGCTTGGTGTCATCAGCAAACTTGCTGAGGGTACACTCAATTCCATCACTGATGTAATTGATAAAGATGTTAAAGAGCGACAGTCCCCTGGGGGACACTGCTTGTTACTGGCCTGCATCTGGACATAGAACCATTGATCACTGTTAGTCTGTGGCCTTTCAATGAATTCCTTATCCACTGGGTGGTCCACTTGACAAATCCACATCTCTCCAGTTTGGAGATAAGGATGTTGTGGGTGAACATGTGAAAGGTCTTGCACAAGTCCAGGTAAATGACATTGGTTGCCCTCCTTTTGTCCACCAGTGTCGTCACTCCATCACAGAAGACCACCAGACTGGTTAGGCATGATCTTCCCCTGGTGAAGCCATGCTGACTGTCTTGGATCACATGCTCATTCCTCATGTGATCTAGCATGTCATCCAGGAGTATCTGTTCCATGATCTTCCTAGGCACAGAGGTGCGACTCACCGACCCGTAGTTCCCTGGGTCCTCCTTGCTCCCTTTCTTATAAATGGGGCTGACATGACCCTTTTCCAGTCACCTGGGAACTCATCTGACAGCCATGACTTTTCAAACGTGATGGAGAGTGAGTCAGCAGCCACCCCAGCCAGCTCCTTCAGAACCATGGGATGCATGTCATCCAGCCCCATAGACTTGTATGCATTCAGTCTCATGAGGCAGACTCGGACTTGCTCTGCCCTTATACTGGGGGCGATTTACTCCCCCAGTCTCCACCTAGAGGTTTAGCAATGCAGTGTTCAGGGACAAGAGAAATATTAGAATCCTGGCTGCCAGTGAAAATCAAGGCAAAGAACTCATTTAGTACCTCAGCCTTCTCCACATCTGTTGAAGCCAGCTCTCCTTTTACATTTACCAACAGAGGTACACTTACTTTGGCCTGTCTCTTACGGCCAATGTACCTGCAGAGTGTCTTCACTCATGTCTGCGAGTCTGGACAGCACCCCTGTATTCTTCCCAGGTGACACACCCTTGTTTCCAAAGCTTTTATGTACCTTTCTTTGCCCTCAGTTTGCCCAGCAGGTCCTTGCTAAGCCATGCTGGTTTCCTGCCTCTTCTGCCTGCTTTCTTATTCTGAGGGACAGAGAGCTCCTGTGCTCTCAGAAAGGCATCCTTCAAGAGTAGCCAGCTTTCCTCAACATCTTTGCCTCTAAGGACAGCATCCCAGGAGATCCCGGACAACAATTCCTTGAACAGCCTGAACTTTGCTCCTCTGAAGTTCGGGGTCCTGAGCCCACTCTTTGCCACGTCCACATTCCTCAAGATCATGAACTCAACCAGGGCATGGTCTCTGCAGCCCAGGCTGCCTCCACCCTTAATGCCTTTAATGATCTCCTCTGCATTGGTGAGCAGCAGGTCCAGCAATGCTTCACCTTTGTTCGGTCTGTCCATTACCTGAACCAGAAACTTATCATCGATGGATTCCAGGAGTCTCCTGGATCTCTTGCAGCTTGCTGTGTGGTTTTTCCAATAGATGTCCTGATGGTTGAAGTCCCACACCAGCACGAGAGCCTGTGAGCATGTTGCCTCCTGCAGCTGAAGCACAAAGGCCTTGCCAACGGGCTCCCCTCAGTCAGGCAGCCTATAGTATACCCCTATCACCAGGTGGCCTTTATTAATCCTATCCGTAATTCTAACCCACAGGCTCTCAACCTGTTCCTGACTGTTTCTCAGAGGGAGCTCCTCAGAGTCTATCCTCTCTTTGACATGGAGGGCAACTCCCCCACCGTTCCTACCTTGCCTATCCTTTCTAAAGAGCTGATACTCCTCAGTGGTGGTATTCCAGTTATGGGAGTCATCCCACCATGTTTCCATGATAGCAACAAGGTCATAATTTTCCAAGTGCATCACAGTTTCCAACTCCTCCTGTTTATTTCCCACACTGAAGTGCCTTCATACCAGTGCACGCAGCTGGGCTTTCTGTATCACTCCCTTTCTAGGGGATCTAGGATCCCCTAGAGCAACAGCATCCCCATGCCCTTCTCCATCCCTTTGTACTCCACCCTCTTCACCCATCAAGTTCAGTATGAACCCTTGAACTATCCACTCAACCCCAGTGGCCCTCATTTTGCCCCCTTCCCCCTTCATACCTAGTTAAAAGACTTTTCAGTGAGTCCTGCCAGTTCCTGGGCTAGGATTTTTACCCCTTGGAGACAGGTGAGTTCTTGAATTTGGATGATAGAAACCTCAAGGAATTCAAAAAGGAGAAGTACAAATTTCTGGACGTGGGAAGAGCAGCTCCAGGCTTCAGTGTGTGGTTTGACTATCCATCTGGAAAGCAGGTTTGAAGAAAAGGACCTGGTGGACAACAAGTTGAAAGTGAACTAGCAGTTTGCTCTAGTTGTGTATCCTGGGCTACTTTAGGCCAAGTACTGAAAGCAGGTTATGAAACTGGTAAGGAGTGTCCCAAATCAACATGAGGCAATCAACATCACTTTGTGGACAGTTTTACGTTTGAAAACATTTCTTTGGAGTTGTTTGCCTTTGAAAGGGAGGGCTTAGGAGTGTTTATTGGCTGAAGACTTGGCCTGTGAGCAAATAACTCTAGCTTGATACAGGAAATTGAGAAGGTGATACCATAGTATCCTGTGAAGACAAGATACAAGCTGGTGTCTCCCTGCTTCCTCTTATCTGCTCACTTTTGTTTGCAAGGCCTGGAATACGGAAACAAACAAGTTCCTGCTGAGATCCCAAAGCCAGAAACTGTCACTCCAAAGTGCTGGCTCAACCACTTTGGACTACAAGTTAAGAGTTTGTACTGTTGTAAGTCATCATCCACTGAACAACACAACCTCTGATGATGCATCGCTACTGAAGATCAGCACTTGACACCAAGAGGTCACTGGATCTAGGTGTGGTGAACCACTTTGCTTTGCTGTCTTTATGTATGTCTGTCTCTCTTTCCCCATTTTCTATCTTTTCTCTGTATATTCTTTCATTCTTTACCTCTTTGTAGTAGCTGTTGCCTAAAATTGTCATGCCTGTAATGCTTATTAATCGTAATTAGCTAATTTTACCTTCACATAGTTGTTAGTTGTTAAGAAAGCTCTCAATAAATTGATGTGTATTATTCCTGTGATTCTCGGATTACATCATTGCAGTAGGAACTGCTTGCTGATGATGGAAGGCGTGACTCAGGAGACAGAAACAGATTTACCTCCCTCGAAACACATTGACTGGGACAAGACACACAGAGGTCAAGGGAGGTGATTCTTTCCCTCTTCTCAGTACTGATGAGGCTGCATCTGGAGCATTTTGTCCACTTCTGGGCTTGCCAGTACAAGAGAGACATAGACACACTGGAGAGAGTACAACATAGGGCCATCAAGATGATGAAAGGTCTGGAGTACATCTCATATGAGGAAAGGTTCAGGGAGCTCTGTGTGTTCCTTTTGGAGAAGGGAAGGCTTAGGAAGAATGAGATATATACCTCATCAATTTGTACAAATACCTGAAAGAAGGGTAAAAAGAACAAGAAGCCAGGCTTCTTTTCAGTAGTGCTTATGGCCAGAGCAAGTGGCATTGAGCACAAACTGAAACACAGGATGTACTTCCTGAACATCAGGTTTTATTATAAAGGTAACAGAGAGCAGGCATAGGTTGCCCAGAGAGGTGGTGAAGTCTCCACACTTAATGACCTTCAACAGCTACCTGGACATGGTCCTGGGCACCCTGCTCTGGGTGTCTCTGCTTGATCAGGGCCATTGGACCAGATGACCTCCAGAGGTCCTTTTCAACCTCAACCAGTCTGTGATTTTTAATAAAAACAGAAAAATTATTTCTGATAAGCAGAGATCTGAATGTAGATTTGTAGATGCTTTGATAAAGTTTTCTTCAAATTTCAAGATATTTTGTCCTACTATGCTCTCTCAATACGTGTATATATGTATATATTTTCCCCAAAATAAAAGCATTAGGAAATATTAAGAATACTTATGGAAAAAATGTATTTGATTTTCAGAGATAGAATTTCTCATCTTTGTGAAGAATGAAAAAGGCATGAGTTGTACACAAAGTGTGGTAAAGCCATGTAAAGCTGTTATTTTTCCACAAGATGAGGGGACAAAAGAAAATACTGTGAAGTGCAAATGATCTTCTTCTGCCTTCATGACTCTGTTACTGATGATTTATGTATTCTTAACAGAACGTTGTCTTGTCTTAGACCAAAATGATAATATGCTCCAGACACAAATGAAGGATAATACTAAAACAATTTGCTGAATTGGATTAGAGCTCTTTTGATTAGAGGATATAAATGCGAATGTCTGCAAGAAAATTCACTGTAATCAGTGCAAAAAGATATACCTGAATTTGAAACACAACAAAACAAAACTGTAAACAAAAATGTGGAGACCAAAATAACCTGAAGTACATAATCTGTTTTTCTGTTGGCTTACATATCCACAACAAAAAAGACAGAATTTTGAAGGAGACAATGTACTGTTCTTGAAAACTCAAAGCTGATTCTTGATATATTAAGGGGCAGAATTGAGTATTTCTCTCAAGAATATCTACAAGCAAGTTTTACATTGTTGGGTTTTTTTTTTTTTTTTTTTTTTTTTTTTTTTGATTGTGACCTTATTTTGATTACTAGAAATTCATATGGGGGCTTTGTGCATTTCAGCTGCTTATGATTTTTATGGGTATACATGGGAGCTTTCACTGAACAGATGTGCCAAAATTTTGTAATTGTCCTTTGGCCTATTTCAGTTTCTGTTGAGTGTACATTTGTCTATGATAGTAGCTTACACAGTATAACAACCTGTGGTGTAATTAAGGCTACTCATAGGCTAGTGAAAATTCATCTGTTTGTCTTATTCCCAAGAAAGGAGGATTATAATTATGACTTAGAGATAGAAAATTATTGTGGTAGATTTATTCAGGGTCCTGTATGTAATGTGTTTTGAATACCTACCTGGTTCAATGTAATATATGAGAACCTTAACCTAAACTGAAGACCTGAAATGAAGACAATGTCATTTCTTATTATATGCATTTAGATCTATTTTCATATTTAATCTTTTCATACATTTCTTCACTATTTTACAATTAATGTAATTAGCTGCGTTCTAGACATTCCTCTTAAAAAAAAAGAGGAAAGAAGAAAATCATTGTACAACTTACATTAATTGAAAGATTGATTTAATACCAAAAACTTGAAAAGTTTGATGAAAGGTCTCAGCTGGTCATTGATTCCTGAACAGTTATTGTATCAATTAACTTTCAAAATGGCATCCATTGTATTACATTATCAATTCAGGATATCAATTCAGGCTTGCATTCTGCAGAACATAAAAAGCAAGAGCTTTGAAGTTTGATCCAGAATGGTTTAAAAAATCTTTACTCCCTATGAACTGAGTATGTTACATCCAAATGCTGAAATCACTAGCTAATTAGATTAAGCAGAGCAAAGGGAAGGGCTTACCCTCTTCTGCTGGTCCTGTGAGAGTAAGGTCTGACCTTTGTTTTTCAAAGAAAAAAAGATATGGTTACCTACCTGCAATAATATGAAGAGGTTTGCTAATAAAGAGCTGAGTGAAAAATTCTGCAAATAAAAATAAGATATTTCTGTAGCAAATAAACTTCAATGTGATTAGCTGGTTCAGGCTATATTGTTATAGCCTATTGTTACAGCTATATTCAGGCTATATCTCTTGCTACTGTATGTTGTGCAGATGGCATTAATAATTAGCATTGGTCAGTTCTTGATGACACCTTTGTGTTGCTTATGGATTAACGTGTTTTTGACCAGGAAAAGTGAGTGGAAAATCAATTAAAGGCTAATTATCAGAATACAGTACAGAGGGACAAGATTGCAGGGTCACAGCAAAATAGATTCAGGAGTGGTCCTGCTTCTGAATTTCCCATTAGAAAACAATAAACTATCTGTGAGAATTCATTTTTTGTTTGTTTCTTTGTTTGTTTTTCCCTTACATCTATGGAAATGGGCACAATTTATCCCTATGACCCATGGACTAGTTTTGCAAAGTATCATAACTAATTGGCAGAAAATGACATGTTGGAATTTAGCATGAGGTACCCAGACAACTGTACTTCATTTTTTATACCTTCAGATTGCTCCACCAGCTCTGCTTGACTGCTTATTGTGAACTCTTCTTTCTTTAAAAAATGTTAATATGGCAGCCCTAGTGGGTTTTAACAAGTGCCAGACTGTGTTTCAGAGTTAGTGTTTCTCAGAAGGAACCACCCTCAGAGTAAGAAGTTCAGGCAAAAGCTTAATATGGTTTGATAGTCTTTTACACCAGAACTTCACTCTTTCTTATTCATCTAATTTATCTGAAATAACATTTCATCTCCTTGACAAACACAGAGCTCTAATTTCCCTGACATACTGCTCTAAGATGCAGAAATGGCAGTAGAGAAGAAAAGAACAACCTGCTTTCACCTCCAGCAAATTGACAACAGTTCTAGCAGAAGAAAATAGTAACACAATTACATTGTATTGCAGTAGTTTCCTTGTGTGATGCTACCTCAGCTGTGCTGAGCAGTAATTATAAAATGAGTTTTAGTAAAGAAATCCTGTTCTCCCACATTTTTAGAGTTGGTCCTCTTCATCTGTATTTCCTCTGCTGGACAATGACATTGTGGATTTCAGATTGTTGCAGGTGTGTAGAGTTTTCCCACTAATCTGTAGAAATTATGGATGCATGTCTGATGTTGGTTCTTGGGAAAATCATGAAACACTTCTCAAACTGAAGTGTCCAAATCTGTTCTGCAACAGAAAGAGCTATGCCTATCTGCTTGGCACCTGCAGAATCCAAAGAAAGTGGCCGATTCTTCAGAAGAGAGCTATTCCCAAAGCAGTGCCAGCTTCCTTGCATCAAAAGCATCCGCAGTGCAACCTCTGTGGCTGCTGGCACACTAAGGTATACATACTTGATTGAAGAGCAAGTGATCATATTCTGTGATTCAAGAGTAACTAAGTGTTTGAAGTAGACAAGGAATTGTGGAGCAGTATGTTAGACTTGGCTTTACGCAACATTGCTGTAGGTTGTCATGAAGATAATTCAAGAAAATCTCTGAATACTATCGACGCTTCATGCTATCTCTGGGTTTCCCACCTGGGATCAATCTCTTTTTTGTGATAAATAAGGAGTTTGGAGTGGTTTTTGTTTGTTTGTTTGTTTTGTTTGATTGATTGCTTGTCTTTATGGAGGATTGTGGTGGTTTCACACTCATGGTCAACTCTGCTCACTCACTACCCCTCCTTAAAGGAAGAGGTGGAGAAAATACAATGGAAAAAGGCTCAAGGGTCGAGGAAAGAAAAGGGAGATCTCTCACCAACTACCATCATGGGCAAAACAGAATAAGTGTAGGGAGATTAATAAAACTTATTGTCTATTATTAACAAATGAGAGCAGTGAGAACTAAAACTAAACTAGAAGCACCTTCCTCCTATCTACTCTATTCTACCTCCTCCCCCTAGTGGTATAATGAGAATGAGGGATGGGGTTCCCAGTTAGCCTGTAACACTTCATCTCGGTAACTTCATCGTGGCCACTCTGCCATGAAGTAGGGCAGAATGGATGCAGTCCTCCCTGAAATGATTCTGTGTGGTCTTCCTACAGGCTGCATGGGGAGATCTGCTCTGGATGGTGCCCACAGGCTGCAGAGGGACAGCCTGATCCTCCATGGGTCCCTCTTGGACTTCAGGGAGCTTGTGCTCTGTGTCTGGAGTGCTTCCTGCCCTTCTCCTGCACTGACATGGGTGCCTGCAAGGCTGCTTCTCTCCCATTTCTCACTCCTCTTTCCCAGCTGCTGCTGTGCAGCAGCTTTTCCCTCTCTTAAATCTGCTCTCCCAGAGCAGACCCATTGTTGCCAATGGCTCAGCTCTGGCAGTAGAGGGTTCCTTTGGAGCAGCTGGAGATGGTTCTGCTCTGACATGGGGCACTACTGGGCTCTGCTTTCAGAGGCCCCTCCTGCAGCCCCCTGCTACCAAAATCTTGTCACACTGTCATGGTTTTGTGATTTTCGGTTATTGGTATTCCACATCATAACATCATGTAGTGGACATACCTAGTCCTCAGAAGAGAAGGACTACTACAGTCCCCACGGTACTTTGCTCCTCTGTTACCATTTCCAGCCGGAGGGAAAAGATAAAAGCTCGCAGTATAAAAACTTGCAGATCACAAGACCTCATTCCTTTTTTCTGCCGTCTCTCATCTTGGCAGCACCTCGCTCTCCAGCCGTCTTATCGTCGGTAGTAGAGTAAGGCCTACCTTGACTTTGGGACATTCTCTCTCTCTCTGTTGGATTTATCAGCTTAAATTGTAATTATATTGTATTATAGTGTGTTGTTTTGCATTCCGATATTTTATTTAGTAAATTAGTTTGTTTCTCCTCAGATTGTTGCC